>NC_134687.1:266165962-266468462 GCF_050947455.1 Rhinoderma darwinii
ATAGATTATATAAAAAAAATAAAAAAAAATAACATTGTCAAAATTATATATATTTATTTGCATTGTGCACAGAGAAATAAGTATTTGATCCCTTTGGCAAACAAGACTTAATACTTGGTGGCAAAACCCTTGTTGGCAAGCACAGCAGTCAGACATTTTTAGTAGTTGATGATGAGGTTTGCACACATGTTAGATGGAATTTTGGCCCACTCCTCTTTGCAGATCATCTGTAAATCATTAAGATTTCGAGGCTGTCTCTTGGCAACTCGGATCTTCAGCTCCCTCCATAAGTTTTCGATGGGATTAAGGTCTGGAGACTGGCTAGGCCACTCCATGACCTTAATGTGCTTCTTTTTGAGCCACTCCTTTGTTGCCTTGGCTGTATGTTTCGGGTAAATGTCGTGCTGGAAGACCCAGCCACGAGCCATTTTTAATGTCCTGGTGGAGGGAAGGAGGTTGTCACTCAGGATTTGACGGTACATGGCTCCATCCATTCTCCCATTGATGCTGTGAAGTAGTCCTGTGCCCTTAGCAGAGAAACACCCCCAAAACATAATGTTCCACCTCCATGCTTGACAGTGGGGACGGTGTTCTTTGGGTCATAGGCAGCATTTCTCTTCCTCCAAAAACGGCGAGTTGAGTTAATGCCAAAGAGCTCAATTTTAGTCTCATCTGACCACAGCACCTTCTCCCAATCACTCTCAGAATCATCCAGATGTTCATTTGCAAACTTCAGACGGGTCTGTACATGTGCCTTCTTGAGCAGGGGGACCTTGCGGGCATTGCAGGATTTTAATCCATTACAGCGTAATGTGTTACCAATGGTTTTCTTGGTGACTGTGGTCCCAGCTGCCTTGAGATCATTTACAAGTTCCCCCCGTGTAGTTTTCGGCTGAGCTCTCACCTTCCTCAGGATCAAGGATACCCCACGAGGTGAGATTTTGCATGGAGCCCCAGATCGATGTCGATTGACAGTCATTTTGTATGTCTTCCATTTTCTTACTATTGCACCAACAGTTGTCTCCTTCTCACCCAGCGTCTTACTTATGGTTTTGTAGCCCATTCCAGCCTTGTGCAGGTCTATGATCTTGTCCCTGACATCCTTAGAAAGCTCTTTGGTCTTGCCGATGTTGTAGAGGTTAGAGTCAGACTGATTAATGGAGTCTGTGGACAGGAGTCTTTTATACAGGTGACCATGTAAGAGCTGTCTTTAATGCAGGCACCAAGTTGATTTGGAGCGTGTAACTGGTCTGGAGGAGGCTGAACTCTTAATGGTTGGTAGGGGATCAAATACTTATTTCTCTGTGCACAATGCAAATAAATATATATAATTTTGACAATGTGATTTTCTTATTTTTTTTTAATATAATCTATGTCTCACTTGTAAAATTAACCTAGCCTAAAAAATCTAGACTGTTCATGACTTTGACAGTGGGCAAACTTACAAAATCAGCAAGGGATCAAATACTTATTTCCTCCACTGTGTATATATATATATATATATATATATATGTAGGGACACATCCCTTTACACACTGATTCTATATGCTTAGAAAATGTATACTTTTTTAGACGGATGTATACACATTATTACTGCCCTGTTTTTTTAAATCAATATTACATATTATGTTTTCCTGTATTTCCTCAAAAAATGGGCTGGATATCTTGCAAAAACATATAAAAAAAATTATACATTTTGCCCACGCTATAAACTAGTATTTTAGTGGTGGTGGTGGGGGGGGGGGGGGTGGGTTCAGCTTAGAAATGTAATCACAAATGCTTCAGCTTTTCTCTTAAAAATATATCACAACAGTAAGTAATTTATAACTTTTAAAGACTTGCAGATTCATCCTTTAAAAAACACTAAAGTCAAAAAAATTAAGAATACCACTTCCGGAAAGATATTCTGTCTCAAATTGCAATCCAACATAGGAGAAAAATAACACATACAAAAATAGTAAACATACAGTACAATAAATTACTTCTAAATTATTTTTTATATTTTCTGGAAGAATCCATTTTATCTCCTCCTCTTTCAACTTATCCTGAGCTTAAACTACGAGAATAGGTTTGTGAAAATGTACTGTGCTAAGGCTGCCTTGTCTGTGACTCTTAACCGCTTGACACCATTCAGAACCAACCATGCCCCTAAAGGTAAAGGGGTCATTACATCTGGATAACAACTTACATGCTCAAGACCTCCCACTATTAGCCTAATTGGTGAGGTGCAAGAAAGAAGAGCTCTTGCGGAATCAAAGCATCTATGTATTGCATAGTTGTCCAATTATTTCACTTGGACGCCATGTAATACTACATTGAGAAGCAGCATGCAGCTTCAGATCATCTGATATCGCTGTTGGTTAGAGAAGCTGGAGTCACAGTGATGAGCTGATTGCCAAAACATGGAGAAAGCAAAGTTAATAAATATGTAAGCGTGCAGTCAATGGAGATCTGTATATCCCCAATCCACTCAGTATGTGACAAAAAAATAAAACATGACAGAATCCATTCAACTTACGAATATTTTCTGTATTCTCTCTTATAATGTCTGTTTTTAGGAGATTATCAGCTAGTACAAAGGCTCCTTCTTCTACTATGTCAAGAAGCATCGTTGCTGCCCGCACTTGATCCTTTTCTGTTAAGTCTTGCCATGCATCCTTAGCTTGTGGCTGCAGAAGATTGTTAACAGTCTCAACCATTGCCTATAAAACAAAAAATATCAGGATCTGCAGTAAATATGGGCTTCATTACCGTTTTTTTTAAAAGAAAGGTTTTTTTTCCAGGGATTATTAACCTAAAGTCTCAGCATGGAAAATCAATACCTTCTGTTAGGCAATTTCACACAGAGTATTTACAGAGGTTGCCCAGTTATAGACCAGATGAGCAAAGGTTATATACATTATCGATATTCTCCCAGTATCCCAGGGACATACTCACTGGGGACTTCCAATGACCTACAGTAGGAGAAGAAAGGGCTAACGGGAACTTACACAATACATTCTACACCTTTAGGAGTTTTTGGGGTCAACCTCTATGTTGGTAGACCCACTTTTTCATAAGGAAGCATTGTGTTTAATATTCTCCTCCATTGTCCCGAGGTCGGAGGTTTATTACCTATCTATATAATTACTATGGCTTTGGTATATGTTATTATTTCTAATTGGATTTTAAACTAAATTTGTAAATCTAAATCTATAAATTGTAAGTTACTAAAAGTAAACATATGCAGAACATCTGATGGCTAACTCATTTTCAAGAAATACATTTCCTCTGCTTCATTATTTATACAGTGATGTGGAAAAGTTAGGACACCCCATGTAAAAAAATTAAAAAATATTTGCAAATAGAAATATTTAATCTCCTTTTAAATAGTATATAAAGATAAAGGTAATGTGATTGAACAAAGCAAACTAACAAATTGTCCTTGCAATAGTTTATCAAACAAAAAATTCAAAGAAACCACCCTAAGGCCGTGTTCCCGTGTAGCGTAATCACTGCGGAATTTCCGCAACAGAATTCTGTGCAGAAATTCCACAGCAATTACAGTAGCAGCAGAAATGGATAAGATTTTGAAAATATCATGCCCACGCTGAAGAAAAAAAAAAACACAGCGAAACGATTGACATGTGGTGCAGAATTTAAATCTGTAGCATGTCAATTTATGCTGCATTTTCGTTGCTTTTCTGTTGCAAAACCTGCAACAAAAAGCCAAGTGTTTTTCGACTTTTGCAGCGCGATCACAGCAATTCCATTGCAAAAGTCATAACTGAGAAAAAAAATAAAAATTCATACTTACCCAGTTCTCCCTGCTTCTTTCTCCATAACGGCCTCCTGGGATAATGTCTCATCCCATGTGACCACTGCAGCCAATCACAGGCTGCAGCAGTCACGTGGGCTGTAGTGTCATCCTGGATGGCAAAGGAGGGAAACGTCACAATGACAACGGCCAAGTAAGTTTGGACGTTGTTTTTAACATTTCTACGACAGCGGAAATTCCCGCCGAACAATTCCAGACAGAATGTGCCGCAGGTTCCAGGTCGGATACGATGCATAGTTTTTAAGCAGCGTATCCTACCCATGGGAAACAGGCCTGGGAGTGCTTGTACACACAGCGGCCAATATGACTAACGGTGGTGGTAGGTTGGCTAAAGGCCCTTTTACACCTGCCGATATTCGGCCGGTGTAGCCAGCGCCGATCACCGAGACCTCGTTGATCGGCGCTCAGTTGCTCCTGTCAGACGGAGCTATGGATGGGGACGAGCGGTTGTTACTCCGATTGCTCGTCCTCATACTTTATTATCATGTCGGCAGCGCATCTCCCTGTTTACCATAATGTACTGGGAAAGGGGAAAAAAAATTCTTTATGGGGTGGAAGAAAAATAACTTTCTCTACAGTTTTTTGTGTTTTGTTTTTACGGTTTTCATTGTGCGGTAAAAACGACAACTTAACTTTATTTTGTATCTCGATACGATTATGGTGATACCAAACTTATATATTTATACATTTATATTGTTAAATCACTGGTACAGTACACTGCAATATAAATGCATTGCAGTATATTGTCATTTCTACAGGCTTCTGCTAAGCCAGACAGAAGGCAGACAGAAGGCATACCTGGGGGCTTTTATTAGGCCCCCAGGCTGCCGTGACAACCGTCGGTCCACCCTGATCACGTTGGAATGTCGGAGGGGTCCGCCCCTCCTTCTAACGGTATTAATGCAGCGGTCGCTATTGACCACGGCATTTAACTAGTTAAACTGTCAGGAGCAGCGTTATCACTGTTTCTGGCTATTGGAGCAGCGTGTAAGCTGTGATACACAGCTGTCACCTGCAGTGTATGGTGCAGGCTCAGTGCGTGAGCCTGCCCCAAACATCACCCCCCGCTCTATAATGTTCATATTCGTCATAGTTCGGGAAGGGGTTAAAATGAGATATTAACTTTATTTTGTGGGTCAATACAATTACGGCGATCCCAAATTATTAATTATTAATTATTTTTTTTATATTTTACTACTTTACTAATTGTAAGCAATACAATAAATTTTGTGTCCCCACATTCTGAGAGCCATAACATTTTTATTTTTTTGCCGATTGAGCGGTATGAGGGCTTATTTATGGCAGTTTTTAATGGTACCATTTTGGGGTACATTTTTATTTTTACACCGTGCATGTTAAATAAGGCTATATTATAATAGTTCAGACTTTTACAGACTCTGGGATACCAATTGTGTTTGTTTAATTTTTTTTTACAATTATTTAGTGGGAAAACGGAAAAAAGGGGTGATCATCAGATCTCTTGCACTATATATTGCAATACTAATGTATTGCAGTATATCGTGTTTCTCAAAGGCTTAATAGGAGTACAAAGATGGTAGACCTGGGGGTCTTCACTAGGCAGTCAGGCTGCCATGCCTATTTCCTATGGAGTTATACAGGCGATATGGAGATATGTTACTACCTGCATTTCTACAGATCCTAAAAACGGTAGATTACCAGAAACAATGACAGAAACAGGGCTAACACTGATTGCCAAGCCAGAGTAGGATCCTTTGGAAGTGGAGTCTACACGGCCTGACATGGACTGTGTATCCGAGTGCCGATCAATTAGACAAATAGAAAAGGTTTGGACCCTTGGTAGCTGGCAGGTTTGAAACAACAATTGAAAAACGGATGCCAGAGGCAAAGAGGCCCTGTTTCCCAACTACCATTCGAGTTGTTACATTTTAAAATAGAAACTTTATTATGCTAATGCAGCAAACAGACAAAACCAACATAAATGGTTAAAATTCTCAATGCATGGATTGGGTCAGCAGCCGTTAGTGGCTGTATCAGTGTGCACGTGTGCTTGCCGTCTATAGCTGCAGACAGGCAAAGTCTGGAGGTCGTTGATAGCAACAAAGGACTCATAAGCAGTTAGATTGTTAAATTATTAAACCCTAGGTTCCAGCATGTATTAAAATTGGATAGAGAGCCCCCCCGACATGTTTCGCTACGTATGTAGCGTCCTCAGGGGTTCATGGGGCTACCCCATGAACCCGAGTAAATGAGTAAATGAATGGGGAGAAGTGTATGACGCTCATTGGTCACTGATTGGTCAGCGTCATACACTTCTCTCCACAACACCCACTTGATCAAAAAGTAAAAACACGCCCAGTTGTCCATTAAGAAACTCATTAGCATAAATATAGGTTATAACACTGCTGTAGTCTACATTACAGCGCCGATCAGAGCTATATATAAGAAAGCAGATAAGCATGAAAGGCTGAAACATATAAACCCAACTCAAACCCCCCCTACCCCCCCCCAAACATTATAGGTTTCATTCCCAATTGCAGCAAAAGGCAAAAAGTAGAAATAGAACTGATGGTTAAATGAAGAAGTCAACCCCCTTTCCCATAGATAAATCATAGATTTATCAAGTGGTAAGAGTAGGCTCAAATATAAATACAGCATGGAAGACATGATAATTGCATCAAAATATCTTAAGACACAGTATATTTCTCCTGTGCAATATGTAGCTGAAAACATCAATAAGCAAAATCACAGTCCTTACGAAAAATTTGAGACATGAGCACCCTTCAGGGACATGTGTTCTAATGGGAGACGGACTTCCCAGTCATAGTACATTGTTATACAGGAAGATACGCTACCACAGGATCAGAGAAATTAAGTTCCATGACATTCTAACCAGGAATATTGTAGAGCCGTTGTGCACAAGTCTGAGTTTGGCGGGGTATATCATAGAGTAGATAATTTGTTTCTCCCTCAAACATTTTTTGGCCTCTGTAAATCAATTACTTTGCTTTTGTACGTCCAGAGAGTAATTCGGGAACACTCTTACATCTTGATTGGTATGTTTCAAAGGCCCCAGCTTCCTTGCGAGTTACAGTATTTTGTCCTTGAAATGGAGAAACTTGGCTATGAATGTACATAGAGGCGCCGCAAGTGGAGGAGCTCTAGTCGGGATAGGATGTGCATGTTCCACACAGAACATAGGAGAAAAGGCAGTTTCTCCAAATGTTGATTTGAGCCAAATTTCAATGAATGCAGCAAGATCTTGCTTTTCCGCACCCACTGGCAGACCGACTAAGCGGATGCTACATCCCTGTAAACAGTTCTCCATGACATCGAGTTTAGCCCGACATGTGGACTATTGAGATTGGAGGGTGTCAACGCTAGATCTAAAAAGGAGTCACTTCATCCTCCAAATCAGATATGCACCTTTCAGTCCTTTCACATAATGTATGTATATCAGCTCTGAGCAAAGTCTGTCTGAAGAGCATAAATTTTCTCGGTCAGTACCGTACGAGGCTCTGTAATAGCCTTCAGAACGTCTAGCATAGACGGTTCAGCAGGAGAGTCTTCAGGAGTGGAAGGAACGGTGGAGGCCCCAGAAGAACCGCAATGTACGGGTTCCAGATACAAGTCCAGAGGATTTGTCCAATTTGTCGGTAATCTTAGCTTGTTTGGAGGGGGCAATTGCGGGTATGCCCAGAGTAAAGGAATTATGTAAGAACAGAGAAAAACACTCAGCCTAGTGCAGAGCAAAATATATGTCAGATAATCACTGGCATAGGGAAGTGGGGAAATCCTACATGTGTCACATCATATTCAGACTACATCTGTGCAGCATGAAGAGGGACAACAGGGAGATCGTGGCACAACCACAATGTTATCAGCAACTAGCTGCCAAAGTCACTCACCTCTCCTTTCAGGGCCAGGGAGGGGATGTAGGTCAGAAATAATGCCTCCAGCAAAAAACAAAGCGCACAAAATGATGGCTGCACCTTCAAAAGTGCCGTCCTGTGCAGAGCGTCCGCTCTTGCCTTGTCGACCATGGTCAGCAGAGCAGTAGGGCATGGCGGAAATAGGCATCACTATGCCAGCTCTGTTCCAGCCGGAAGCTGCAGCCATCCGATTCCAGCTAAAAATTTAGGCCGGGGATCCGGTCCTCGGACTAAGCCCAAAGTGGTCTGTCAAGAATCTGGCCCAGAAAGGTGTCAAAGCACTCCCCCCGATAGCGGGACTGTAGCAGACCAGCTGTGATAGCACTCACTGGTTCCAGGAGAAAGGATTGAGGAGGATAGTCCTCTCCGGACGGAGTCTTGACTACGCCCCTGTTCACCCATATATTGGTGGACAGGCTGTCAGGCGTGATCGGTGGGATCATTCACAAGGATCAAAATAATTTGATGCCAGGTCGAACTACCAAGCAAAGTATAAGATGGGTGTAGCTTCCATAGCCCCGGGTCGGCGGGTTTACTTACCTCCCGACGCCCACAGCCATAGATCAGTGAACGCTGGCTCGCATCTCCTTCCTAGGAGCCGCTAGCTCTCACTTCCGCTCTTGTCTGCTGTGTCCCGTAGGGTGCGCGCACATGCTCGTGCTCGGTCTTAAAGGGCCAGCGCGCGCACATGTGAACAATCATCATGATCAACTACACATGATTTCCTGGACTATAAGAAGGGCCCTGCCCTTCTGATCCTTGCCTGAGTGTTGTTAATGTATCCCAAGTCTGTCTTGAAAATGGTCCCTTAGTGTTTTCCCGTTCCATTTGTTACCCGTGCCCTGTTAGTTGTCCCTGTATCCCGTGTTGTGTTGTGTTCTTGTTCCTGTGCCTACTAGTGTTGGAGTCGTGTCTACTGCACCTGCTGTCGTTTGCCACATCCTGTGTTGTCTGCCACGTAATGTGCCATCTGCCACGTCCAGTGCCATCTTCCACGTCCAGTGAGATCCGCCACATCTGGCGCAACGTGCTGCACCTGCTGTCATCTGCTACGTCTGGTGTAACCTGCTGCACCCACCTCCATCTGTGCCAAGGCCTCAGCCACTGTCTGGGCTATTCAGGTACCCTTGTGCGGGACTTTGTATTGCTGGGGTGCTCTGTAGTTTGGCCAGAGGATGAGTGGAAGACGTCAAGGGGATGAGTGGATGACGGCGTTCAACACTCGGGAAGGGCACTACGAATACATGGTGATGCCATTCGGACTGTGTAACGCTCTCACGGTCTTCTAGGAATTCGTCAATGATATCTTCCGAGATCACCTCTATGTCTGTATTGTAGTTGATCTCGACAATATTTTGATTTTCTCCCCAGATCCGACGACTCATCGGAGGCATGTCCGTCAAGTTCTACTGTGATTAAGGGAGAATCGTTTATATGCCAAGCTGGAGAAGTGCGTCTTTGACAATAATTATCTGCCATTCCTGGGCTATATCATCTCTGATCAAGGTTTCAAAATGGATCCTGAGAAAGTAAGAGCTGTCCTGGAATGGCCATGTCCTCAAGGTCTGAGGTAGATACAGCGTTTCCTGGGATTCACCAATTTCTACCGCCAGTTTGTCACAAACTTCTCATCACTGACAGCTCCCATCTCTGCCCTTACCAAGAAGGGTGTGAACGCCAAGGTGTGGACTCCAGACGCAGAATCTACATTTATTAGCCTCAAGAAAGCCTTCACTTTGGCCTTGATCCTCCATCATCCTGACGTATCTCGGCAGTTTTCATTGGAGGTGGACGCTTCTTCTGTTGGTGCAGGTGCACTTCTGTTCCAGAGGAGCTCCAAAGGAAAGGCTAATACTCAAGACTTTTTTCTTCTGCAGAGCACAATTACTCTATTGGGGATCGGGAGCTACTGGCCATCAAATTGGCTCTGGAGGAACGGAGAAATCTTCTAGAGGGCGCAGCTCACCCCATCCTGATCTACATCGACCACAAGAACCTCACTTATCTTCAGTCCGCTCAACCACTATATCCCAGTCAAGCCAGGTGGTCGCTGTTCTTCACCCATTTCCAATTTGTGCTCCACTAACGTCCCGCTGAGAAAAATGTGAGAGTCGATGCCCTGTCCAGGTCATTTGAGACAGATGACATGGTGGAGTCTCTTCAAAGTATCATAGTCCTGTCCTGCATTGTCACTGTCAATCCTGTGCCGGTTAGAAACACCCCTCCGGGGAGGACTTTTGGTCGGCTGGGGACACAGCTCTAAACTGAGTGGGCACGCTGGTGTTCGTAAGACCAGAGACCTGATTGCTCATCACTTCTGGTGGCCCACGCTACCCAAAGATGTTGTGGACTTTCTCTCTTCCTGCACGGTGTGTGCTTCTAACAAGGTTACTCACTCTAAGCCTGCCGGCCTGCTTCAACCTCTGCCTGTACCCAATGCCCCCTGGTAGCACATTGCGATGGACTTTCTCACAGACCTTCCTCAATCGGTAGGATGCAACACTGTTAGTGTATCCCAAGTCTGTCTTGCAAATGGTCCCTTAGTGTCTTCCCGTTCCAGTTGTTACCTGTGCCCTGTTACCTGTTCCTGTATCCCTTGCTGTATTCTTGTTCCTGTGCCTACTAATGTTGGAGTCGTGTCTACTGCACTTGCTGTCGTTTGCCACATCCTGTCTCGTCTGCCACGTCCCGTGTCATCTGCCACGTCCAGTGCCATCTTCCACGTCCAGTGTGATCTGCCACATCTGGTGCAATGTGCTGCACCTGCTGTCATCTGCCATGTCTGGCGTAACCTGCTGCACCCACCTCCATCCTTGCCAAGGCCTCGGCCACTGTCTGGACTATTCAGGTACCCTTGTTCGGGACTTTGTATTGCTGGGGTGCTCTGTGGTTTGGCCAGCTGCCTCCCCGCTACGGCGGTGCAGACTAGTGGGTCCACATACCCACAGACCGTGACAATGGGTACTTTGTAATATACAAATAGGTAGGGAATAGAGTCCCCACTCCATCCTGTCTCTAGACACAATTAAAGCGTTTGATAGGGTGGAGTGGGATTATTTATGGTCCATCATAAAAAGATTCAGAATTAGTGAAAGCTTTATAAATTTGGTTAAACTGCTATATAGTGGACCAAAGACATGTATAAGCGTAAATGGAAAAACATCAGAGGTATTCTACCTTACAAGGGAAACTAGGCAGGGGTGTCCTCTCTCTCCGCTTCTCTTTGCTCTTGCGATTGAGCCTTTGGCAATTATTAGTAGAAGTGACGAGAAGATAGTGGGGTTTGGAGTGAGGGGAAGAGAGGACAAAATAGTCCTATAGGCTGACGACATGTTGTTGTTTGTGTTGGAGCCAGAAAAAAAGTGTGATGTATATTATGATCAAAATGAAAATATTTTAAGAATTTTCTTGATTGGCAGTAAATTGGACGAAGTACATTTTGCTTCCCTTAAATACTATAATGGAGGCGGTACAATGTGGATTAAAAATTATACAGGAAGGAGAGTATTTCAAATATTTTGGGGTAAAGATTTTCAGAGATTTAATAGATTACTCAGTACTGAACCTGAAACCATTCATAAAGAAAAAAAGGTTGAAGTATGGAGTGGTATGCCAATTTCCCAAGTGGATATAATTATTCTGGTTAAATCAGCTCTGATGCCCAAATTGCTGAATTTATTTGCAGCTTCTCCAATGTGGATTTAAGATTCTTTAGAAGAATAATTACTCTATTCATCAAAACAGCAGTGAAAATAAAAAAGCCCAAATAATGTCAAATAACATTTCTGATAATAAAAGTGAAACGTTTAAAGGCAAGTTAAAGTGTATGTTCACAAATGCAAGAAGTCTAGCAAGCAAAATGGGGGAGCTGGAGGCCTTGATACTGGAAGAAAATATAGATATAGTTGGTGTTGCTGAAACATGGCTAGACTTCTCATGACTGGGCTGTAAATCTACAGGGTTTTACACTTTTTCGGAAAAACAGGACAAATAGCAAAGGTGGTGGTGTATGTCTGTATGTGAGAAGCAATATGAAGGCGAGTGTGAATGAGACATTAGAGGGTGAAGATTGTGAGGAGGTTGAAACCTTGTGGGTGGAATTACAAAAGGAGGTAAACATTGAAAAAATTACTTTTGGTGTAATCTATAGACCCCCCAATATAACTGAGGAGATGAAAGGTCAGCTATATAAACAGATGGAGCAGGCTGCACAGGCGGGTACTGTAGTGATAATGGGAGATTTTAATTACGGGATATTAATTAGTGTCATGGTATGGATTCAACTGCAAAGGGGAGACATTTCCTCAACCTGTCGCAGGAAAATTTTATGGGCCAGTTTGTGGAAGACCCGACTAGAGGTGAAGCTCTGTTGGATCTGGTAATTTCTAATAATGCAGAGCTTGTTGGGAATGTCAATGTTCGTGAAAACATCGGTAACCGTGATCACAATATAGTTACATTTTACCTATACTGTAAAAAACAAACACAGGCTGGGAGGGCAAAAACACTAAATTTTAAGAAGGCCAATTTCCCCAAGATGAGGGCTGCAATTCAGGAAATAGACTGGGAAGAACTAATGTCAAATAATGGTACAAATGATAAATGGGAGATTTTCAAATCTACTTTGGGTAATTATACTGCAAAATTTATTCCTACAGGTAACTAGTATAAATGACTAAAATTAAACCCCACATGGCTTACACCTTCTGCAAAAGGGGCAATACACGACAAAAAAAGTGCATTTTAAAAATACTAATCTGAGGGTACAAGGGTATCCTTTGTAAAATATAAAGAGCTTAATAAAATCTGTAAAACGGTAATAAAATCAGCAAAAATACAAAATGAAAGGCAGGTGGCCAAGGATAGTAAAACAAATCCCAAAAAATTCTTCAAGCATATAAATGCAAAAAAGCCAAGGTCTGCACATGTAGGACCCCTAGATAGTGGTAATGGGGAGTTGGTCACAGGGAATCAAGAGAAGGCAGAGTTACTAAATGGGTTCTTCCGCTCTGTATATACAACAGAAAAGCCAGTGCTGTTAATATATCAGTTTATATACTGAATTGGATGAATGTAGATATGGTGCAAGCTAAATTAAATAAAATAAACGTACACAAGGCCCCGGGACCAGATGGGTTACACCCTAGAGTTCTTAAGGAGCTTAGTTCAGATATTTCTGTCCTCCTCTTCATAATATTTAGAGATTCTCTCGTGACTAGTATAGTGCCAAGGGACTGACGCAGGGCAAATGTGGTGCCTATTTTCAAAAAGGGCTCTAGGTCTTCGCCGGGTAATTATAGACCAATGAGCTTAACATCAATTGTGGGGAAAATGTTTGAGGGGCTATTGAGGGACTATATACAGAATTATGTGACAATAAATAGTATTATAAGTGACAGCCAGCACGGTTTTACTAAGGACAGAAGCTGTCAAACCAACCGGATTTGTTTTTATGAAGAGGTGAGCAGAAGCCTAGACAGAGGGGCTGCTGTGGCAGCATGGTGGCTCAGTGGTTAGCACTGTTGCCTTGCAGCACTGGGTTTAAATCCAACCAAGGACAACATCTGCATGGGGTTTGTATGTTCTCCCCGAGTTTGCGTGAGTTTCCTCCCACACTCCAAAAACATACCAATAGGGAATTTAGATTGTGAGCCCCAATGGGGACAGTAAAAAAAGAGGACCTCTGTACAGCGCTGCATATACTGTTGGAGCTATATAAGTAACTGAAATAAATAAATATAGTGTTTTTGGACTTTGGAAAGGCATTTGACACTGTCCCCCATAGACGTCTAATGGGTAAATTAAGGACTATAGGTTTACAAAGTATAGTTTGTAATTGGATTGAGAATTGGCTCAAGGACCGTATCCAGAGAGTTGTGGTCAATGATTCCTACTCTGAATGGTCACCGGTTATAAGTGGAGGGACCACTATTATTCAACTTATTTATTAATGATATAGAGGATGGGATTAATAGCACTATTTCAATTTTTGCAGATCACACCAAGCTATGTAATATAGTTCAGACTATGGAAGATGTTCGTGAATTGCAAGCGGATTTAAACAAACTGAGTGTTTGGGCGTCCACTTGGCAGATGAAGTTCAATGTAGATAAATGTAAAGTTATGCACCTGGGTACGAACAACCTGCATGCATCATATGTCCTAGGGGCAGCTACACTGGGGGAGTCACTTGTTAAGAAGGATCTGGGTGTACTTGTAAATCATAAACTAAAAAACAGCATGCAACGTCAATCAGCTGCTTCAAAGGCCAGCAAGCTATTGTTGTGTATTAAAAGAGGCATGGACTCGCGGGATAGGGATGTAATATTACCACTATACAAAGCATTAGTGAGGCCTCATCTAGAATATGTAGTCCAGTTCTGGGCTCCAGTTCATAGAAAGGATGCCCAGGAGTTAGCAAAAATACAAAGAAGAGCAACGAAGCTAATAAGGGGCATGGAGAATCTAAGTTATGAGGAAAGATTAAAAGAACTAAACCTATTTAGCCTTGAAAAAAGAAGACTAAGGGGGGACATGATTAACTTATATAAATATATGAATGGCACATACAAAAAATATGGTGAAATCCTGTTCCATGTAAAACCCCCTCAAAAAACAAGGGTGCACTCCCTCCGTCTGGAGAAAAAAAGGTTCAATCTGCAGAGGCGACAAGCCTTCTTTACCGTGAGAACTGTGAATCTATGGAATAGCCTACCGCAGGAGCTGGTCACAGCAGGGACAGTAGATGGCTTTAAAAAAGGGTTAGATAATTTCCTAGAACAAAAAAATATTAGCTCCTATGTGTAGACATTTTTTACTTCCCCTTTCCCATCCCTTGGTTGAACTTGATGGACATGTGCCTTTTTTCAACCGTACAAACTATGTAACTATGTAACAATAAGTTTTGGGGTAGTTAAAGAGTCAGAATAAAACAAGAGTCACGAGACAATGGTGGACTGTAATTTCCTATAATTTAATATATGGCCTTGCTTCTCAAATACAATATATCATTGGATGGAAAGAAGATTATTTCCTAGGTTATGTTATTAATTAGATAGAAGGCCAATATAAGAATATTTATGAATCACTAGAAACTACACAGTTAGGGAAAGACCCATTGCAGAAATATACAGTAGTATATAATTCAAATTGATTTGGATTTTGTGACATATTAACGCTAAGAGGTTCAAAAAATGTGGGGCTTTAGAGGATCTTAGACATGAGTAATGGAACTATTAAAAAGTGGGAAAGAAAAAAAGCTGAATTTGAGCTAAGTGGAAAAGTAAAATTTAAATACATTCAATTCAGTCACGCTATTAAAAAATCTAATAAGGAAATATTTACTATATTTCCCATTTTTGGCATCTACACATGTATGATAGAACAGAACATAACTAAGAAAAGATTATCACAAATATATAACCTATTAAAACAACATCAAAAGAATAAAATGTAAACACTGTGAAAAATGGAACAAGGTGATATAGAACCAGAGAAGTGAAAAAATATATCTCAAAATGAAAAAAAAAAAAGCATCAATAAATTGTAATCATCAATTGGTAGAATTTAATTTGGTGAACAGATTGTTTTATACTCCTGTGTTTATGTATAACGTCAGAAATATGTGGTAGCCAAGGAGACTTGATCGTACCAGAGGGTGCTTGAGGATAATATGAGACCTGTCAGAAGATTGAAGCTGTAATGTAAATCCTATCCAGATTCTGTGTAGGATTTGAAATAGGCTATGAATGTAAGAAATCCACATTCTAGCAGACAATGTTGCTGTGGCAGCATAATGATACATACATAGTTACATAGTTAGTACCGTTGAAAAAAGACATCCATCAAGTTCAACCAAGGGATGGGAGAAAAGGAAGTAGTGAAACTAAAGTTCTACACATTGACATAGGAGCTGATATTTTTTGTTCTAGGAAATTATCTATGCCTTTTTAAAGCCATCTACTGTTCCTGCCGTGTCCAGCTCCTGTGGTAGATTATTACATAAATTCACAGTTCTTATAGTAAAGAAGGCTTGTCGTCTCTGGATATTAAACCTTTTTCTCTCCAGGCGGAGGAAGTGCCCCTTGTCTTTTGAGGGGGTTTTACATGGAACAGGTTTTCACTATATTTCTTGTATGTGCAATTCCTATATTTAAAGAAGTTAATCACATCACCGCCTGAAAAGAATGATTAAAAGTATTTTTATTTGATTTCTAAAATTGGCTATCTAAGCCCGATTCTGATATATACAGGCACAAGCAAGTGGTCTGAGAATTGAGAAATGTCTGTGGGTGATAGGAACCCACTCACAGAGCACGATCTCTCCTTTATGTAATGAATGCACTGAAACCACTTGCTGCAGATAACCCTGCAGATAATCCTACGCGTCTCAGTATCACAAGTTCTAGTGAAACATCATCAGGGATTACGTATTGATGCCGGTTAGCACTGTTTTTGTGTTTATTTAGCCCTCCCGCGTGTGCACGACTCGAATGTAATGGCTGAACACGCGCCGACGAAAACACCGGCCATATAAAGGCTTTAGCCCTCCTCCTATGTTGACATCATTTCGGCGACCCCTCAGTGTATTAGTCCCCTTATGAATTTTGGGAAGGCTATAAGAAGTCACACATTGGGGATGGTCAATTAGCATGCATGTAATTTCCTTCTCACTAATGAGATCGAGGGATTCAGCTGGACCCAGAATACATTTTAACTTATTTTTGAAGATCGTGGTGGGATCACATTCTAGTACTCTAGAACATTTTTGGTCGCCTAATATCGAATGGCACATTCTGCTATACTGATATCGATCCATCACCATGATATTACCGCCTTTATCAGAAGGCTTGATTATGATGGTATTATCACTTTCAAGTGATTGTAGGCCTGCCATTTCACCCTTCGTCGTATTCAAGTGATAGATCACTAGAATACTCTAGGGGTTAAGTTGGTCCTCAACCACCTTTACAAATACGTCAATGGGGCTATTGTCATTCAATGGTGCAAACTTGATTGAAGGGACCTTCAACTCAGTGAAGGGACCCTTCCCAGCCTCCCTGTGACTTTCCTCCCACAAACCCTCCAAAAGTTTAAGGTTTGGTAGGTCTTCTTCCGAGATGCCCAGTTCAAGACACGGTCATTTGTCATGTGTCTTAAATAATTTTTTCCATTTTAACTTCCGTGCAAATAGATTCAGGTCCTTCACCCATGTAAACAAATTAAATTAAAAGAGGCATATCAAAATGCACTTGGGTGTAATCGAAACGACTTGCTTAACCCCAAACCTAATAAAATTGACCATGATAAAGCTATCCGAGTCATAGGAACTTTTGACTCGGCTAACAGGGAGGTTAGAGAGATTTTACAATGCTACTGAGGGATTTTGCGAGCTGGCCCGGATATAGGTGGCATGATAGGAGAGTCTCCCCTGATTACGTATAGAAGGGGACATAATGTGAAAGATTGGCTTGTACACAGTCATCTGAGTCCACAGATCAAACCGACCACCTGGCTAAATAGTGGTCTGAAGGGAACCTACAGATGTGGCTCCTGCAGGGCTTGTGACTCCATCTTTTGCAGTAAAAATTTCCAAAGCTCCAAGACTGGCAAGGTATTCAAGAATAGGTCGTATATTAACTGTAAAACCCAGGGGATCGTATATTTGATCACCTGTGGATGTCAACTACAATATATTGGTAAAACCAAAAGGGAATTCAGAAGGAGGATTCGTGATCATATAGTAGACGTGAGGAGGAAAGATGATACCCCAGTGTCGCATCATGTCTGGGAATGTCATAAGGGGGGCGCTTTGACTCTTAAGTTCCAGGGTGTAGAGTACATTAAATCGACAGTGAGAGGGGGTAATTTAGACAAAAGGATCTTACAAAATGAGGCATAATGGATCTTTCGGATGCAGACCATTAAGACATCAGGTCTAAATGAACAGATCTCCTATTCTTGCTTCCTTTGAAAACATTCCTCTTCATAGGAACTTAACATGTATCATGGTGTATCCCTAGTTCTAGTTGATCTTCTGATCTACATATCGCTATAAGGCCTGGTTTACATGAGCGTGTGCATTTTGTGCACGCAAAAAACGCTGCGTTTTGCGTGCGCAAAAGGCACTTAACAGCTCCGTGTGTCATCAGCGTATGATGCGCGGCTGCGTGAATTTCGCGCAGCCGCCATCATTATGACACTCTGTTTGGATGTTTGTAAACAGAAAAGCACGTAGTGCTTTTCTGCTTACATTCACAGTTTGACAGCTGTTGCGCGAATCACGCTGTTCGTACGGAAGTGCTTCTGTGCGGTGCGCGTGATTTTCACGCACACATTAACTTCAATGGGTGCGTGATGCGCGAACAGCGCACAAATATAGGACATGTTGTGAGTTTTTTGCATGCCCCCATAGACTTATATAGGTCCATACGACACGCGTGAAAAGCACGCGCGTCGCACGGACGTATATCACGCTCGTGTAAACGAGGCCTTAAGACGGCTGGCAGTATGCCAAAATATAACATCCCTGCTTCATTTTGTGAGGGGGGGATGAGTATAAACTGCCTCTTTTTAGAGTAGGCTACCATCACTATACAGACCTCATATTTTACTAGCTCTCGAAATTCCAACAAAGTGTGCTTTAATGTAATGATTCGTATAGACCGATGGTTTACTGATTGCAGCGATACTGTTTTCTTTGTATCTATGCAATACTTACCTACAGTGTTTGTCCTAACGTGTATACATTCGCTTCATGATCCCCACGATTACTAAGGACTCCTTGTCGTCTGGGTGCCTCTGATTGGCTAAGCAGAATGGAGGCTGGCCGCTGTCCGGGACATCAGAAATTACGTGCTGACTTCGGATTGGCAGCCGGCCGAGATGATGTCAACAGAGGAGGAGAGCTAAAGCCTTTATATGGCTGGTGTTTTCGCCAGTGCTAACCGGCATCAATACGTAATCCCTGATGTTTCACTACAACCTTTGATACTGAAACGCATAGGATTATCTGCAGGATTATCTGCAGCAAGTGGTTTCAGTGCATTTATTACATAAAGGAGAGATCGTGCTCTGTGAGTGGGTTCCTGTCACTCACAGACATCTCTCAATTCTCAGACCACTTGTTTGTGCCTGTATATGTCAGAATCGGGCTTAGATAACCAATTTTAGAAATCAAACAATAAAAATACTTTTAATCGTTCTCTTCAGGCGATGACTTTAGAATTTAATGAACGGAATCTACTATCAGTGTGTACAGTGACTTAAGTTAATCACATCGCCCCTTAGTCGCCTCTTTTCAAGGCTAAATAGGTTCAATTATTTTAATCTATTCTCATAAGGCCTTATTCACATGAGCGTGTGCGTTTTGCGTGTGCAAAAAACGCTGCGTTTTGCACGCGCAAAAGTTCCGTGTGGCATGTGTATTTAGTGCGTGCCTGCGTGATTTCCGCGCATATGCCAGCGTGATGACACTTTGTTTTTATGTCTACAAACATAAAAGCAGGAGGTGCTTTTCTTTTTTCAGTCATTTATTTTACTACTGTATTTGCGAATCACGCGCGGCACGCGGAAGTGCTTCCGTGTGCCGTGCAAGATTTTCACTCACCCATTGAATTCAATGGGTGTGTGATGCGTGAAAAACGGGCAAGTATAGGACATGTCATGAATTTTACGCAGCGCACATACGCTGCGTGAAAATCACGGACTGTCTGAACGGTCTGTGATTTTCACGCGCGTATCACTGACGTAATACACGGTCGTGTGAATAAGGCCTAACTTCAGATTCTCCATGCCCCTTTCGTTTTTTTAGTTGGTCTTCTTTGTATTTTTTCGAACTCCAGTGCATCCTTTCTATGAATTGGAGCCCAGAACTGAACTGACAATTCTAGATGAGGCCGCACTAATGCTTTGTAAAGTGGTAATATTATATCCCTGTCCTGCAAAAACATGCCACTTTTCATACATGAGAATATTTTGCTGGCCTTAGAAGCAGCTGATTGACATTGCATGCTGTTATTTAGTCTATGATCTACAAGTACACCCATATCCTTCTCAACAAGTGACTCTCCTAGTATAGCTCCCCCTAGGACATATGATGCATGTAGATTACATTTATCTACATTAAACCTCATTTGCCAAGTGGATGCCCAAACACTCAGTGTGTCCAAATGGGATTGTAATTTATAAACATCTTCCATAAACTGAACAATGCTACATATCTACATTAAACCTCCTTTGCCACTTAGTGTATCCAAATCAGCTTGCAATTTATGAACATCTTCCATAGACTGAACAATACTACATAGCTTGGTGTCATCTGCAAAAATAGAAATAGTGCTATTAATTCCATCCTCCATATCAATAATGAATAAGTTGAATAATAGTGGTCGCAGCACTGAACCCTGGGGTACACCATTTATAACCGGGGACCAGTCAGAGTAGGAATCATTGACCACAACTCTCTGGATACGGTCCGTGAGCCAATTTTCAATCCAATTACAAACTATAGTTTCTAAAATGATGGACCTTAATTTACCCGTAAGGCATCTATGAGGGTAAGTGTCAAATGCCTTTGCAAAGTCCAAAACACTCTATCCACAGTGATCCCTCTGTCTAGACTTCTACTCACCTTTTCATAAAAACAAATCAGGTTGGTTCGACAAATTCTGTCCTTAGTAAAACCTTGCTGGCTGTTACTTATAATAATATTTTTGTCACATATTCCTGTATATAGTCCCTCAATAGCCTCTCAAAAAAATGTTCACGCAATGGATGTTAAAGTGTAGCTAAACATTTGACAAACTTCTGACATGTCATAGTGACATGTCAGAAGTTTTCATTGGTGGGGGTCTGAGCACTGAGACCCCCACCAATCTCTAGAACGAAGCAGCTGAAGTGCTTGTGTGAGCGCTCAGCTGCTTCGTGTCTGTTCGGCTATTTCTGGAAATAAATGTATCGGTGTACGGACTCAATAGAAAGTCTATGAGCCCATACACCGATACATCGGCTTTCCGGAAAAAGCCGAACAGAAACGAAGCAGCTGAGTGCTCATACGAGCACTTCAGCTGCTTCATTCTAACGATTGGTGGGGGTCTCTGTGCTCGGACCCCCACCAATACAAAGAAGTTTGTCTAATGTTCAGCTACACTTTAAGCTTACTGGTCTATAATTACCTCGGGAAGACCTAGAGCCCTTTTTGAAAATAGGCACCACATTTGCCCTGCACCAGTCTCTTGGCACTATACCAGTCACTAGAGAATCTCTGAATATCATGAAGAGGGCGAAATACATTTCTGAACTAGGTTCTTTAAGAATTCTTGGGTGTAACCCATCTGGTCCCAGAGCCTTGTGGACATTTCTTTTATTTAACTTCGCTTGGACCATATCTACATTCAGCCAATTCAGTATGTTAATAGATGTATTAATAGTACTGGCACCAGCTACATCAGCTGCTCTTCATTCTGAACCCATTTAGTAACTCTGCCTTCTCTTGATCCCCTGTCACCAACTCCCCATTACCACTATTTAGGAGTCCTACATGTTCAGACCTTGGTTATTTTGCATTTATATACTTGAAGAATTTTTGGGGATTTGTTTTGCTATCTTTGGCCACCAGCCTTTCATTTCGTATTTTTGCAGATTGTATTACTTTTTTACACATTTTATTAAGCTCTTTATAATTTACAAAGGCCTAGAGCTATACCCACAGATTTGTATCTTTCGAATGCCCTTTTTTTGTCATATACACTACCGTTCAAAAGTTTGGGGTCACCCAGACAATTTTGTGTTTTCCATGAAAACTCACACTTCTATTTATCAAATGAGTTGCAAAAGGACTAGAAAATATAGTCAAGACATTGACAAGGTTAGAAATAATGATTTTTATTTGAAATAATAATTTTCTCCTTCAAACTTTGCTTTTGTCAAAGAATGCTCCATTTGCAGCAATTACAGCATTGCAGACCTTTGGCATTCTAGCTGTTAATTTGCTGAGGTAATCGGGATAAATTTCACCCCATGCTTCCAGAAGCCCCTCCCACAAGTTGGATTGGCTTGATGGGCACTTCTTGCGTATCATACGGTCAAGCTGCTCCCACAACAGTTCTATGGGGTTGAGATCTGGTGACTGCGCTGGCCACTCCATTACAGATAGAATACCAGCTGCCTGCTTCTTCCCTAAATAGTTCTTTCATAATTTGGAGGTGTGCTTTGGGTCATTGTCCTGTTGTAGGATGAAATTGGCTCCAATCAAGCGCTGTCCACAGGGTATGGCATGGCGTTGCAAAATGGAGTGATAGCCTTCCTTATTCAAAATCCCTTTTACCTTGTACAAATCTCCCACTTTACCAGCACCAAAGCAACCCCAGACCATCACATTACCTCCACCATGCTTGACAGATGGCGTCAGGCACTCTTCCAGCATCTTTTCAGTTGTTCTGCGTCTTACAAATGTTCTTCTGTGTGATCCAAACACCTCAAACTTCAATTCGTCTGTCCATAACACTTTTTTCCAATCTTCCTCTGTCCAATGTCTGTGTGCTTTTGCCCATATTAATCTTTTCCTTTTATTAGCCAGTCTGAGATATGGCTTTTTCTTTGCCACTCTGCCCTGAAGGCCAGCATCCCGAAGTCGCCTCTTCACTGTAGACGTTGACACTGGCGTTTTGCGGGTACTATTTAATGAAGCTGCCAGTTGAGGACCTGTGAGGCGTCTATTTCTCAAAATAGAGACTCTAATGTACTAGAGACTCTTGTTGCACAAGACAAGTACAACAAGAGAGCTTTCATGTGAAACTCGACAGTCTATTCTTGTTCTTAGAAATGAAGGCTATTCCATGCGAGAAATTGCCAAGAAACTGAAGATTTCCTACAACGGTGTGTACTACTCCCTTCAGAGGACAGCACAAACAGGCTCTAACCAGAGTAGAAAGAGAAGTGGGAGGCCCCGCTGCACAAACACAATACAGAAAAGAAGGGTGTGTGGAGAGGCAGGCGCTTGCTCGACTGTCCTTCCATCCAAACTCCTCCTCGCTGTGGGGGATGCAGTGAGGATGAACGATCGGTGGGGGTCCCAGCAGTGGGGCCCCCGGTGATCCGAAAATGATCTCCCATTCTGTGGATAGGTGCTATTTTTTTTATTCTCTTACAACCCCTTTAATATGTTGGCATCAAATAAAGGATAAATCATGGGTATTTGGCTCTGCCTTCTTTTGGGACTACATTACTGTTAGTATGAATTGAGCTTAAAGGTAATTATTTTAAAAACAAACTGTGTAACGGTTTCAAAATAAGCCATTTAACATCTGTTCATATAAAATTCAAGATATGATGCAATATATATATAAATTGTACCTGAACATATGCTCTGCATGAACGCTCCCTCTTCTGCAGCTGGGAAAACAATGTAAAAACAAATCAAATTAGGTATCAAAATAACTATTGTGCATATTTTTATTGAATTGCAACTATTATTACAAAAAAACAAAACTACACTGTGGGCAGCTACAGATGTGTATTATGCATGGTTCACATAGGTTATTCTGGTTTACATTTGGTTATACACCAAGAATACTTCCAGCGAATATAGTGAGAGTGGATAGATGTAGTGAGAGTGTATTTTGGCATACATTCGGGTGGAATGTGCAGTCATACTTTTTTTTCAGCTGTTTTGAAAAACATAGTTGACTTTGCGTTTTAAAACATAGGCATTCCGCAAAAAAACTTATATGTTTCTTTAGCATAGATGCCTATGGGTAATGTTCATGCAACTGTATGGCATGCAGTTGAATATGCCCACAGTGTATGTTCAGTGTATGGATACTTTCCACACATATACACTGAATGTAAACAAAAAGTGCAATGTGAACAGAAGCTTAGATGCAATGTTCAGAGAAATGTGTCTAAGGCCATTCACAGTAGCGTTATGAGACTCTGTCAGGCTTTCCATATCATGCACTTAAATAATTTTTGCCAAAACTATGGAAACCACAATAGAACCTCAACAGACCACATTATAATCCAATAGGACCCATCAGCTGCCATTTTGATCCTTTACGAATATTGCCAAACCTGCATATTTAATTTTTCCATCGCTTTGTTGGTTTCTGTAAATCCACATCTCTGCTTGCTAAGTGGGCAGAATCTACCTGATGTTGTCTGAGCCAATAAGAAGTCACCCTTTGGTGCTCCCCATCCTTTTACTGTTTTACTCTAGACCAATTTGTGGTGAACAAAAAGGTTTCTGAAAATTTACATAGAGTCTGTAGATAGGAAACAGAAACTTTAGGCTGCTGGAAAATGAGGAAGAGGTCACATTTCCCTCATAACATTTATTACAAAGTTTCATATATGGATATTAGCCTGGTAATTTACATGAAACCATTGTTGGTACGGCACGCTCCTGCATGGAGTGCCATGCAATAATTCTCTGTAAATAAAAACCAGGAACACAGCACTCACACATATTGAAGCAGCTGGTTCTACAATGGCTAATCATTGATGACGTTACAGGAATTCTCTGTGCAGAGGGTGCTTGGGAGCATACAGAGAAGACGCGATCTGGGTTCTCTCTGGAAGTGTCAGCATATAGATCGCAGGTAATAGTGACATAATGGGCTGTAACCATTAGGTCACTGTTATCAGTGATCTGTTTATGTGGATAGCTGGGAATAGAAGGATTTTGTGTTCCTGCTTAGGCCTGATTCACACGACAGCGAGAAACGGCCGTGTGACGGCCGTTCTTTTAACGGCCGTCACACGGCCATTTTCAGATTAATGATGTTCTATGTGTGTATTCACACGGCCGTTTTTTTAACGGCCCGTGAATAATGGCGATCAAAAAATAGGACATAGAAGTCAACGGATCCGTTTTTAACGGCTGTCAATACATTTAACAACCGTTAAAAACGGATCTGTGACATGGGATTGGCAAGGGAACTACTAGTTCCCTTGCTGGCTATCGGCAGTTCGATGACACATACTCACCGATGCAGCGCCGACCTCTTCAGGTGTGGTTTCTCGTCTTCACGGGTTCTGCGAAGGCGATGCGGGCACATCATCGCGCTGCCTTCGCATATCCCGTGAGGACGAGAGAGCACTCGTGAAGACGCGCTGCATCGGTGAGTGTCATTATGTCGCCTTCGCAGGTCCCATGAAGACGAGAGACCCTACCTGAAGAAGACAGTGCTGCATCGGTGAGTATGTAGGGCATTCATGATGGGCTGTGTGGCATCATCTACATCGGGGCTGTGTGGCATCATATACAGAAGGTCTGTGTGGCATTTTCTACAGGGAGGCTATGTGGCATCATATACAGGAGGGCTGTGTGGCCTCATACAGGGGGTCTGTGTAGCATCATATACAGGGAGGTGTGTGGCATCGTATACAGGGAGGTGTGTGGAATCATATACAGGGGGGCTGTGTGGCATCATATACAGGGAGGTGTGTGGCATCATATAGAGGGAGGTGTGTGCCATTATATACAGGGGGGCTGTGTGGCATCATATACAGGGAGGCTGTGTGGCATCATATACAGGGGGCTGTGTGGCATCATATACAGGGGGTCTGTGTGGCATCATATACAGGGAGGTGTGTGGCATCAAATACAGTGAGGCTGTAAATAGTGTCTAGGTGAACATGTGACCTTCCTTTGGGTGTTTTCAGGGGGTTGGGACAAAAAAAGCCTGTCCAATGAAATTCAGCAGTTTTTTTAACGGTCATGAAAAACTGATGCAAAACGGATCTCAAACTGTCATCAAAAACGGACAGACGGACTGGAAATGGATGAAAATTTAGAGACGCACTGATGCAAAATGGCCATGAAAAACTGACAGTTGATCAGTTTTTAATGTTCATTTTTTTTCACTGTCGTGAGAATATAGCCTTAGGCCCTCTTCACATAACGTTTATGCACTACGTTTATCGTATACTTCGGGAAAGCTCCAGATGTAGCGCTCCATTAACCCGACGGATGCTACAAGAATGCTCTTTTGGGCTCTGCCTGGCTGGTATATGTCGGTATACCTTTTTTAAGGATGGAATAGCGTAGTAGACTACTCTTTTCCATCCTAAGGGATTCCGCAAACATTTTTTTCCCTCGCAGTATACGTTTTTATTTACATGGGAGCCTATGGGTGATGTCACTACGGATGCCACTGTTAGGCATCTTCTACACGTATACGTGAAACGTACATCAGGAAACTCCAGTGACATAACATATATATATGTACACACACACACACACACACATGTAACCTAGGTGGCAGGTGCCACTACTGCTGGCGGTCCAGACCACTGAGTTGCTCCCCTTCCCCGTTGGTGTCTTGTTCTTTCTGCTGCCCGTGGCCACACTCATCCTTGTTTCTCTGCTCACTCTGCACGCACGCTAACTGGTCGTCTCTTAAAGGGCCAGCGTGTGCATTTACAATGCTCCCAACCAATCTCTGACGCTATGTGCATATATCTCTGGTCCCTGGAGCCTGAGCAAATTAGTGCAACTTAGTTTGCTCCTGCGAAGGTTCCAATCCGTATCCTGCTACGTGTTACCAACCTGTAATATGCTACCTGCTATAAGTCTGTATCCTTCTACCCGCTACCATTCGGTATCTCACTACGTGCTACTAGTCCGCATCCAGCTACTATTCGGGGTCGAGTCTATCCATTTTCTCTACTAGAAACTAAAGCCATGTCTGAGTATATCAGGGCAAACCTGGAAAAGGGTCTATCAGAAAATGAATAAATGGTACCCGCTACCGTTACTTAGCGAACTTTTGACAGGATCCATGAAGCGAAGAGCTTCACTAAATTAAATTTGCACACAGCTTACAACCGGAACTGCATCTGTGAAGGCAACAAGTGGAAGATGGCCTTTAATACTCATGATGGCCACTATAAATACCTCGTTATGCCGTTCAGACTCTGCAATGCCCCTGCTGTGATCCAGGAGTTTGTCAATGACATTTTCTGTGATCTGCTATACGTCAATGTGGTGGTTAAATCGTCTCTGACCAGGGATTAAGAATGTATCCCAACAAGTTGTCTGCTCTATTGAATTGGCCTTGACTTCATAGTCTTTGAGCAATTCAATGCTTCCTTGGATCTTCATACTTCTACCGGCAATTAATTTCTCACTTCTCTTTGTTGCTGGATCCAATAACAGCCTTAACAAAGAAGGGGATAGATGCCAAAAGTTGGACTCCACAGGCAGAATCTTCTTTTATTCAGTTAAAGATATCCATTGCTGCCGCTCCAATTGCCGCTCCAAGCTGCTGGCCATTAAATTGGTGCTGGATCATAAAAATTTGGTCTACCTACAAATTGAAAAATACTTAAATCCACACCAAGCTAGAGGAGTGTGCTTCATTGCCCGGTTTAATTTTGTGCTAAACTTCTGTCCAGTCGAAAAGAATACCAAAGCAGACGCCCTGTCCAGATCCTTTAATTTTACAGACCAAACTGAAGAGCTGCAACATATCATAGATACTTCCTGGTATAACCGGTCCTACTGAAGGATATTCCTACAGGTAAAACTTTTGTACCTTTGGCCAGAAGAAGGAAACTGCTAACTTGGGGATATGACTCAAAGTTGGCTTGTGACGCTGGAGAACTTATTGGCTGGTAAAACTCAAGAACATTAGTTCTGAAACTGTCAGTTCTGGTAGCCATCTCTTGCCAAGGATGTTCAAGACTTTGTCTCCACATGTTTCATATGTGCCCGAAACAATGTCTCCAAAGCTAAACCAGCTGGTCCTCCTCTATCTCTTCCAGTCCCGACTCTCCGTGGCAACACATTGCTATAGATTTCATGACTGATCTGACTCTCTCAGCCGACTACAATACTATCTGGGTACATGTGGATCACTTCTCCAAGATGGCACACTTTGCCCCCTTACCTGGTCTTTTTTCTGCTTCTCATCTTGCCAGTCTCTTTGAGCAACATATTTTTAGTTGCATGGCCTGCCTCCCCATACTGTTTTGGGCCACAGTGTACAGTTCACTTCAAGGTTTTATAGAGCTCTTTGTGGTCTTCCAGCTGTCAAGTTGGACTTCTCTTCCACATACCCTCCTCAGTCCAATGGTCAAGTAGAGTGGATCAACGAGTTGCTGGAGAATTTTCTTTGTCATTTTGTTTCTACTCAATATGACAACTGGGTGTATCTTCTTCCTTAGGCCAAATTCGCCTTTAGCAGGCACTCTGGTGAATCGACAGGTTCCTCTCTTCTTCATTGTCTACAGTCAGAATCTTCGGATACCTCTTCAAGGTCCTGACCCCCTAAACTAATACAGACCAAAGATCAAACCACTTAAATACAGACTCCTATACTAATATAGACCTCAGACCAGACTCCTAAATACAGCCTCTTAAAATAAAACAGACCCTAGACCACATCTTCTAAATACAGACCTCAGACCCCTTAAATTAATATATGTAGTCCCCAGACCCCATATACTTACATAGCAGTTCTCTGACACCCATGGCCGCGGGCCATCAGGAAAACTCACCCCCTGACGGCCACAACCATGGATCAGTGAGCGCTGGCCCGCATCTCCTCCTCAGGAGATGCCAGCGCTCACTTCCGCTTCACTCTGCTGTATCCCCTAGGGTTTGCGTGCACGCTCATGGGCGGCCTTAAACGGCCAGCACACAAACCTAAATATTATATCAAATTAGACCATGATCACCTTGGACTATAAGAAGGGCCCTGCCCCTTCCTTCATTGCCTGAGCGTTGTTGTGTTACACGAGTTAGTCTTGCAACTGGTCTCTTAGTGTTTTCCAGTTCCCAGTGTCCCCGTTCCTGCTACCTGTATCCTGTATCCCGTGCTACCATGTTCCTGTGCCGTAAAGAGTTGGAGTCGTGTTGTACTGTATACTACGCCTCCGTGTTACACTGCGCATGGTGTCTGCCTGCTGCCAAGGTCCCATACGAGCCTACCATCGCTACTGTCTGAAGTTACCACAGGTACCCTTATCCGAACTATAGACTCTTACTTGGTATCCTATTGGCCAGCTGCTATCCTGCTACGGCGGTACGGCCCAGTGGGTCCACATACTCATAGATCGTGACAGTACGCTCAGGTCATGGACGCCACTGGTCAAACCAAGACCATATTAATGTCACAAGTGATGCGGGCGGATATGTTAGACCTCCGGTCTCGGCAGGACCTACTCCACCAGGCGTTGAACATATTGCACATCGGCTGGATATGCAAGCTGCAGTTTGCCCGGCATCTGCTCCTATTGCCTCTGCTGTTCCTCCTACTACACCTTCTGGCAGTACAGACCATCCAACTACACCACCTGGCATTGCTGACCCCCGATTTTCTCTGCCACTACCTCATCACAATGATGGAGACGCAAGGACCTGCAGGGGATTTTTAAACCAGTGCCAGATACACTTCAGCCTGTATGCAAGGGCATCTACTGACGGCACAAGGGTCGCTTTCATTGTTTCTCTCCCCACTGGCAGGGCCCTAGCATGGGCGAACCCTATCTGGGAACGACAATGACCAGAGACCCGTGACTTCCAGGGGTTCCTACAAACATTTTGCACAGTGTTTGAGGAACCTGGACGAGTCTCGTCGGCAGTTGCCTTCTTGCTGAACCTTCGCCAGGGAGACACTTCCGTGGGCGAGTACGCCATTCACTTCTGCACCCTAGCGGGAGAGTTGTTATGGAACAACGAGGCCTTGGTGGCTTCTGGCAGGGACTGTCCCCCGAGATTAAGGACGAGCTTGCCGCCCCGAGATCTGCCATCAACTACATTCTTCTGGCCGCCCTGGATTGACATAGGGATCGGAGAATGGTCCAAGAGGCTCATCGGGAGTCCCTGTTCCATCTCCCACATTTCAGCAAATCCTGCTGCCCTCATCAGCTGTTCCACCTAAGGAGTCTTTGAAGATTGACCATCTCAAGCTGTCAAACGAAAATCCTCCTCTCCGGCCGGGGCCGGGTTCTACTTCGTCAAAAAGAAGGACAACCATGGTCAAAGATAGATATCCGTTGCCACTGATTGCAGAACTTGTTGACCACATACGAGTAGCCAAGATTTTTTCTAAGCTAGACCAGCGTGGGGCTTACAACCTAATCTGGACTCGCCGGGTGACAAATGGAAGACGGCATTGAACACCCGAGACGGGCACAATGAATACCTGGTGATTCCCTTCGGTTTGTGTAACGCTCCCGAAGTCTTCCAAGAGTTTGTTAATGACATCTTCCGTGACCTCCTCTATGTCTGTGGTGTGGTCTATCTCGATGACATCTTGATTTTTTCTATATACCGATGACTCATGAGAGACATGTCCGTCCAATTTTGCTGCGATTAAGGGATAATTGCCTGTATGCTAAGCTGGAGAAATGCATGTTTGGGAGAAATGCTCTACCTGGGCTACATCATCTTGGATCAAGGCCTCAAGATGGATCCTGACAAGGTAAAGGCCGTCCTGGAATGGCCATGTCCTCAAGGCTTAAGGTCCATACAGCGTTTCCTGGGATTCGCCAATTTCTACTGGCAGTTCATCCCAAACTTCTCCTCACAGACAGTTCCCATCTCTACCCTCACCTAAAAAGGCATGAACGCCAAGGTGTGGACTCCAGAAGCGGAATCCGCATTTAACAGCCTGAAGAGTGCATTCACGTCAGCCTCTACCCTCCATCACCCTGATGTATCTCAACAGTTTTCGTTGGAGGTGGGCGCCTCCTCTGTTGGTGCTGGCACAGTTCTGTTCCAGAGAGGTCGCAAGGGCAAGGCAGTGGTATGTGGCTATTACTCTAAATGTTTCTCTCCTGCAGAGCGCAACTACTCGATTGGGGATCGGGAGTTACTGGCCATGAAATTGTCCCTGGAGGAGTGGAGACCTCTATTACAGGACGCAGTTCATCCCATCCTGATATTTACTTACTACAAGAATCTCACCTATCTCCAGATGGCCCAACAGCTGAACCCTCAATGCTCCGTGGCAGCATATAGCAATGGACTTTGTTACGGACCTGCCTCCCTCTGCTGGATGCAGTACGGTCTGGGTGATGGTGGACTTTCGAAGATTTTGGATTTTCGAAGATGGCTCATTTTGTTCCGCTAACCGGACTACCTTCTGCTTCTCGGCTGGCTAACCTCTTCATCCAACATATCTCCCACTTGCAAGGCTTACCTCTGTATATTGTGTCTGATCGGAGGGTTCAGTTCACTTCAAAGTTCTGGAGAGCCCTCTATAAACTCTTCGATGTAAAGCTGGACTTTTCCTCACCCTACCATCCCCAGACCAATGGTCAAGTCGAAAGGATCAATCAGATCACGTAGAAATACCTACGACACTTCATCTATAGGCAGCATGATGACTGGGTGCAGCTTCTTCCTTGGGCCGAGTTCTCATATAATAACCATACAAGCGATTCCACAAGAACCACACCGTTCTTCATCGTCTACAGCCAACACCCACAAATTCCTCTCCCGGTGTCCGTTACATCTGAGGTGCCCTGCAACTGATTCTGCTTTTAGGGACTTCCTGCAGATCTGGCAGCAGTCCCGATCCTCCATTCTGCTGGCGGTCGACCGCAAGAAACGAAAAGCAGACACAAGGAGAAGAGAACCTCCCCAGTTTCTTCCAGGTACCAAGGTCTAGCTGTCCTATAGAAATATCCGTCTGAGGGTGCCATCATACAAGTTGCTCCCAGGTTCCTCGGACCCTTTGAGATCTTGCAACAGATCAACCCTGTCTCCTACAAGCTTCGGCTGTCTCCTACCCTCAAGATCCCCAACCCCTTCCATGTCTCCCTTCTGAAGCCTGTGGTCCTGAACCGCTAGACACCAAGATTCCTAGTCCTGCAGTTGCCCCCAGTGGGTCATTAGATATTTTCGAGGTTAAGGAGATCCTGGACACCAAGAGAGTAGGAGGAAAAACTTTTTATTTGGTGGATTGGAGGGGGTTTGGTGCAGAAGAGAGGTCCTGGGAGCCAGAGAAGAACCTCAATGCTCCTACCTTCCTGAAGAAGTTTCTCTCCTGCTCTGGTCCCAAGAGGAGGGGGCATAAGAGGGGGGGATACTGTAACACCCATGGCCGCGGGCCGTCAGGATTACTCACCCCCCGACAGCCACAGCCATGGAACAGTGAGCGCTGGTCCACATCTCCTGCTGAGTAGACGCCTGCGCTCACTTCCGCTTTACTCTGCATTGTCCCGCATTCTCGTGCCTGGCCTTAAAGGGCAAGCGCACGCACCTGAATATTATATCAAATTAGCCCATGATGGACTATAAGAAGGGCCCTGCCTTTACAGCAGATTTACAGCAAGGCTGGCGTAATCTCGTTTTAAATGACAGTCCACAGCGTAATCTCGCAAGATTACGCTTGCCTTGCTGTAAATCTCACAAAAGCGTTACCGAAGTGTCAGGATTCTGAAAAGACATCACGTCCTGGCTGGTAGTGATCTCTATTCACTGTCAGGACACTTGAGTAAAGTTAATGTGTGTTGAGTAATGTAATGAGTTGTCCATTAAGAAAGTCATTATCATAAAGTTAAAATAGGTCGTAACTCCGTCAAAAATGATAGTTTTTCTAAATAAAAAACACTGCTGTAATCTACATTACAGCGCTGATCATATTATGTACAAGATAGGGAACTTATAATGTGGTGACAGAGCCTCTTTAAAACAAAATGTTCTACTATAATTTTGTGTTTTAACCAGAGAAAGTTCTAGGCCTTCTACTTCTGGTCAAGTGAAACTCTACAATATATTGCAGTTTTTTGCTGGAAACAATCAGATTGTCAAACTTGCTGGATTATCAAACGGTGGATTAAAGGAATTTATATCTATCACAAAATTATCTAAAAGGGGTTTTCCCACAATTAGCAATTATCTCCTGTCCACAGGACAGATGATAAATGTATGACCGATGGGGTCCCACCACTGGGACCCCCACTAGAACAGGGGTTCCGACCCCCATTTCTCCTCACTGCCTGTCCACAGCCGCTCCATTTAATGTCTATCAAAATTGTGCAGCCGTAAAGGATGTATTAATTAATGGCTGAACGATACTGCAGGTAAAGGGCCGTTTTACCACCCGCAATAACATACAGCCAATAACAGGCGATTTTACAGCCGTACAGAGCATGGTGCCAGCGCGGTTGTTGGCCGCATCGCGGCCGGGTCATGGCCGCTGTGTTTGGACTTACCCTAAAAGTTACTGTGAGACCTACAAATAGGAACAAATTTAGGAACATCATTGGTGTCACTAAATCATGTCATTGCCATGTGCTTGGTGTCTGTACAGTGGCACGCAGCCTCCCTATGCAAAACTATGGCATGATTTTTTTATGAATCAGTGAGAAAAAAAATCCCTTTATTTGACTTTGTAAGGAAGAATATTTTGGGCGAATAGATTTCAATTGATGCAGTATTACGTATTTATGCAACACTCATTTGTAATATGCCATGTGTGTAATGCCTTACAAAATAGCAATAAACCTTTAACCCCTTAAGGACACGGCCAATTTTGGCCTTGAGGACAGAGCAATTTTTTTTACATTTCCCTCTTTGCATCCCGACGCTCATAACGCTTTTATTTTTTGTACGACGTAGTTGTATGAGACTTTGTTTTTTGCGGGACGAGTTGTACTTTATGTACGTACCATTTTTTGGTACAAATACATTATCGTTTAATTTCTATACATTTTTAATTAGATTAAAATGCAGAAAAAAAGCAGTTGCGCAGCAGTTTTAATATTTATTTTTTTTACACAATACACCGATCATCATAAATAATGTCATACATTTGTTGTACAGGTTGTTACGGTCGTGGCGATACCAAATATGTCTATATTATTTCATGTTTTGGGACTTATATTTGAAAAAGTTTATTTATTATAAAAAATGTGTGTTTCTGTGTATTTTATTTACTTTTTATTTATTTATTTACCATTATTTTTTTTTAACATTCATTTAACTTTTTTTTTTAATCCCATAAAGGGATTTATCATTTTTATTTTTATTTTGTAACTGCAATGTACTGGCATATATCTATATGCCAGTACATTAGCCTGTTACTGATTGTACACAGGCAGTTGTTAGGGCATACCTCAGTATGCCCTAACAACAGGAAATATGTTCAGACAGCCCTGGGGTCCTTCACTGGACCCTGGGCTGTCTGGCCATATGAGTTGTGGGCTTTGATCGCGTCACAGTTATTTTCTGTGACGCGATCAATGTGCAGTCCCCCCTCTTTGAACGCCGCGATCAGCTGTCATCGCGGCGTTCAAAGGGTTAGCAGCGGAGAGAAGATGTTTCTCTCCTCTCCGCTGTCAGAGCGGGGCCGTGGCTGTGTATTACAGCCGTTGCCCCGCTCTCGATCGCACACACAGAGACGGTAGAGACTGCTGTCACACAGGATGAGTATGCTCGTCCTAATGCGCGAAGTGCTCGCCGCTCAGGACGAGCATACTCGTCCTGTGTCGGCAACCAGTTAAAGGCTATGGAAACCTTTGAATATTTTTTTTCATTAAATCAATGCATTTATTGATTCTAAGCACTTTTTCAATTGACTTATTATATATGTTTTTCCTTTTTTCTAAACTTTTTTATTTAGAAACTTTTTTAAAAGTGCAAAGTTACAAAGGGGTAAAAGGCTTTGTTGAAAAGAAGTAAACAAAATAATTTGTAAATAGGTCAAGTCCAAAACTTAAAAGGCATAAACAATACATATCGTTTAACCTTGTCAAGAGACAATCGGATAAGAAGGCAGGACAATAAATCACGATAAGAGACTAATTGCAGTTGGGCACATGCTAAAACAATTAGCATCAAAATTTAGCCAAGACCCATATGTATGCCAACAATAGGGAATGGATAAAATGGATAACAATGAAATAATACAGTGGATCAATACATCAGAAAGTAGCAACCTGAGCACAATAAAACTGTTATATTCTAGTGATCCGAGCCACCTACAGGCCAGGTAGCGCAGAGGAGGCCACTGAGCAAATATGCAGAAGAGCACCAGAGAGGGTGAAGAAAGGAAAGAAGAAAAGCAAGAAGAAGGGAGAAGGATAGGAAGGACCAAGGAAACCCGCTCGAGATAAGCCCAAACCAATAAGAAGTGAAAAAAGCGACCCTATCATATATGGAAGGGTTAAACAGGTCGCGCAAATGGGGTGTTACTGACATGGTCAGGCCAAATAGCCCGAAACGTGTCCACTTTTTTTAGAAGTATAGCCGTAAATTTTTCGTTGATCATGTACCAGGACAGCCATCTTTTAACCTCAATAAAATCAAGAGAGGGCTTCTTCCAGGCCATTGATATGGTTTGTTTGATGGCTAAAAAGACAAAATAGATTAGGCTCTGAGCATGGAGGGGTACATTTGAAATTATTTTATTGAGGAGGGCTTACAAGGGTTTTTCCAAAAAACAAAACACATAGGATCATTGGACAAAACCAGCACACTCTAGGTAGAACAAATAAATATCAAAATGAATACAAAAATTATATATTAATTAAAAAGTATAATGGATTCCGTTTACTAGATAAGTTTAACAATGTTTAACTTATTTAGTAAATGGAATCTATTATACTTTTTAATTAATGAACAGTTTTTGTATTCATTTTGATACTTATTTGTTCTACCTAGTGTGCTGGTTCTGTTCAATGATTCTTTTTGTTTTTTGAAATTATCTTACTTTGGACGGCACCGTACATATTAGTTTTGCATTTTTTCTAGGTTACTTCATTGGATAAATTTTTTCAATTTTGTTATATATTTACAAGGGTTTTTGATTAAGTTATGTCCAACGAAGGTTCAAACTCTAGGCCAGCTTCACCATATACAGCATGTGACATGTCTCCAAGCTCTTGACAACCACTAAAACAAAAGGGTGAGTTTCTCAGGACAGCCTTAGCAATAAGGGAGGGGATGAGGTACCATCTCGTAAGGAATTTGATATTGGTTTCGAGCATCAGAGTTTTCAAAACACCTCTGTAGCTACAAGATCAGATTTGCACCCATTCAGTGTCGGCAGGTCCATACCCAGATTGGCCTCCCACCTATATATGGCAGGTGACGGCTAGATTGGGATTGGGATAGGCAAGTGAATAAGAGAGAGCTTGTCCTAGAGCACTGCGGGTTCTTACGGAAACACTGTTAAAAAGGGGTTAGTGTTAGGGGAGTAGGGCCATTCCGTGTCCAAGAAGAAACAAAGTGCTTAATCTGTAGGTGGTGGAAAAACTCTCTACTAGAAAGGGAAATTTTTTCTTGTTATACGGAGAAAGGTTTGATGTCCACTATCGCAAAGAACTGATGAACTTTTGTGTCTGGTTACACTCCAAGCATGAACCAAGCTGGGGGGTTCAAGTCATGGTGGAAAAAGTGCATTGCCACATAGTGGAGCCAGTGGTAAAACGGACAAAATCTATTTGGCTGAGTATTTAATAGAATCCCAGATTCGTAAGGAATTATCTGGGCTGCCTGATAATATTTGGTCACGTTGGGGACTCCCAACTCAACTATTGTTCTATGTATGTAGAGAGTAGTTCAGTTGACTTTGGGAATACCCCCCTGCCAATCAAATGTATTGATTAACTGCTGGAAGATTCGGATATTAGGTTAGGCACAAGAACTGGAATCACACAAAATAGATGTAGTAGTTTAGGGAGAAAAATTATTTTTAACGCATGTCACCCACCGAGTCATGAAATATAGTATTTACGCACTGAAAGGGAAAATGAGATAGTAAGGTAGTGTAGCGTCCATGGCCGCGGGCCTTCCGGTTTACTTACCTCCAAATGCCCGCAGTCATGGATCTGTGAGAGCTGGTCCCCATCTCCTTCCTTGGAAATGCCAGCGCTCACTTCCGCTCCGGTCCCGTAGGGCCAGTGCGCGCACATAAAAACAATCATCATCATCAACTCACATGATTTCCTGGACTATAAGAAGGCCTCTGCCCTTCTGATACTTGCCTGAGCATTGTTTGTCATATCCTAGTTTGTCTATGCAAATGGTCTCCTAGTGTTTTCCAGTCCCAGTGTTCCCTGTTCCTGTATCCCGTGCTACCTTGTCAAGTGCCATGCTGTGCTGTAGTCATGCTGTGCTGTCTTGCTGCTCCACGCCTGACGTCTACCCGCTGCCTAGTCCCAGCCGAGCCTGCCTTGCTACTGTCCGAGCTGCCACAGGTACCCTATACGAACTGTGGACTGTGTGCCAAGTCGGTACGGCCCAGTGGGTCCACGAACCTTACGTGACAGTACGCTCAGGCCATGGACCCTGCTGGTCGATCCAAGACCATGACGATGTCACAAGAGATGCGGGCGGATATGCTAGACCTTGAACATTCTCGCACGTCGTCAGGAAGCACAAGCTGTCGTTCCTCCTACTATACCTCCTGGCAGTACTGTTCCTCAGACTACACCTCCTGGCAGTGTTGATCCTCGTTTTTCTTTGCCACTTGCTGACCGCAAGTACCTGTCGTGGATTTTTGAACCAGTGGCAGATCCACTTCAGCCTTTATTCAAGGGCATTTTCGTCTGATGGCGCAAGGGTCGATTTCATCTTCTCTCTTCTTACTGGCAAGGCCCTTGCATGGGTGAACCCTATTTGGGAGAGACAAGGACCAGAGACCAATGACTTCCAGGGGTTCCTCCTGACATTTTGCATGGTGTTTGAGGAGCCTGGACGAGTCTCCTCTGCAGCGCCTTCCCTGCTGAACCTACGCCAAGGAGGGTACACCATCCACTTCCGCACCCTGGTGGGAGAACTGTTGAGGAACAATGAGGCCCTGGTGGCTACATTCTGGCATGGCCTGTCTCCTAAAATTAAGGACAAACTTGCCACTCGAGACCTGCCATCTACCCTGGATGACCTCATCCTTCTGGTTGCCAGTATTGATAGAAGGCTCCGAGAATGGTTCCAAGAGGTTCGTCGGGAGGGAGGTCTTTCTAGTCTGCTCCCTACCTTGAAGCAACCCCTGCCATCCTCAGATGCCGATACTCCTAAGGAGTCTGTGAGGATGGACCAATGTAAGCTATCTACCCAGGAGAGACAACGCAGACGCACTTTGGGACTCTGTCTTTATTACAGACTCGGAGGCCATAGTGTGCGTCTGTGTCCCCACAAGCCCCAAAGTCTAGGTTTGGTAGGAAAGACAACCTTAGGCAAAGAAGGACTCCCGTCTAAATTGTCCATACCCGAGACCATAGTGTCCGGTGAGAGAACGCATCAGGTCTCTGCGAATCTGGACTCTGGATCCGCTGCTAATTTCATTTGTAGAGACCTGGTGGACATTTTTCAATTACCCACTACCGCTCTGGAGAGACCGTTGATGGTTGCATCAGTAAATGGACTACCTCTGTCAGACCCAGTTATAGTTGTGACCAAGCCGCTGAGGCTCGAAGTAGGGGCCCTCCACTCCGAACTTCTATCGTTCTATATCCTGTCCAAGGCCATTAACTCTGTTCTGCTGGGCCTGCCTTGGCTCCGACTACATGCCCCAGTCCTGGACTGGAACTCTGGAGAGGTTCTCCAGCAGGGCCCCGAGTGTCACAGCCGATGCCAGGTGCAGATTCATTCGGCTCAGCCTCCTCTGCCTCGGTCATTGGCAGGATTGCCTGGTCATTATGCTGCATTTTCGGACGTCTTCAGCAAAAGGGAGGCGGAGACACTGCCCCCAAACTGGGCGTATGACTATCCAATCAAGCTGATTCCTGGTGCATCCCTTCCCCGTGGTAGGATATATCCTCTCTCCTTGCCAGAGACTCTGTCCATGTCCGCCTATGTTAAAGAGAACTTGGAGAGGGGCTTCATACGGAGGTCTTCCTCCCCGGCAGGAGCCGGTTTCTTCTTCATCAAAAAGAAGGATGGCTCCCTGCGTCACTTGTATTGACTACCAGGGTCTCAACCAAATCAAGGTGAAAAATAAGTATCTGTTGCCACTGATCTCTGAATTGTTCGATTGTATACGTGGTGCGAAGATTTTTTTCCCAAACTAGACCTGCGTGGGACTAACAACCTAATCCGGATTTGCCGGGGTGACGAATGGAAGACTGCATTTAAAACACCCGTGACGGACACTATGAATATCTAGTAATGCCCTTTGGCCTGTGTAATGCTCCCGCAGTCTTAGGCTGGGTTCACACGAGCACATTAACGTCCGTAATGGACGGACGTATTTCGGCCGGAAGTCCCGGACCGAACTCAGTGCAGGGAGCCGGGCTCCTAGCATCATAGTTATGTACGATGCTAGGAGTCCCTGCCTCTGCAGGACAACTGTCCCGTACTGTAATCATGTTTTCAGTACGGGACAGTAGTTCCACGCAGAGGCAGGGACTCCTAGCGTCGTACATAACTACGATGCTAGGAGCCCGGCTCCCTGCACTGAGTTCGGTCCGGGACTTCCGGCCGAAATACGTCCGTCCATTACGGACGTTAATGTGCTCGTGTGAACCCAGCCTTACAGAAGTTCGTTAATGACATTTTCCGTGACCTCCTCTATGTTTGTGTTGTGGTCTATCTTGATGACATATTGATTTTTTTCTCCAGATCCTATGACACATCAGAGACATGTCCGTCAAGTTTTGCTATGCTTAAGGGAGAATCGTCTGTATGCCAAGTTGGAGAAGTGTGTGTTTGAAAAGGATGCTCTACCCTTCCTGGGCTACATTGTCTCAAATAGAGGTCTCAAGATGGATCCTGAAAAGGTAAAGTCCGTCCTGGAATGGCCACACCCTCAAGGCTTGAGGGCCATACAGTGCTTTCTGGGATTCACCAATTTTTATAGACAGTTTATTCCAAACTTCTTCTCACTGACATCCCCTATCTCTAACCTCACTAAGAAGGGCATGAATGCCAAGGTGTGGACTCCTGAGGCAGAGTCCGCATTCAATAGCCTGAAGAATGCCTTCACGTCAGCCTCTATCCTCCCTCATCCAGATGTTTCCCTACAGTTCTCGTTGGAGGTGGACGCATCCTCTGTCGGTGCTAGTGCACTCCTGTTCCAGAGAGGTTCCACGGGCAAGTCAATGGTATATGGATATTTCTCTAACCTCTTCTCTTCCGCAGAACGCAACTACTCAATTGGGGATCGGGAGTTACTGGCCATCAAATTGGCCCTGGAGGATTGGAGACATCTACAAGAGGGTGCAGCTCATCCCATCCTGATTTTTACGGACCACAAGAACCTCACCTATCTTCAGACGGCCCAACAGCTAAACCCTCGTCTGGCCAGGTGGTCACTGTTCTTTACCAGGTTCCAGGTTGAGCTCCATTATCACCCGGCTGACAAGAATGTGAGGGCCGGTGCCTTGCCCAGGTCTTTCGAGACAGTAGACACCATGGCGATTCCACAGAACATTATTGATCCGCCTTGCATTGTCTCTGTCAATACCTTGGAAGTTGGGGACATTCCAACAGGGAGGACTTTGTGCGCCTGGCTAACAGAGGGAGAATCCTCCGCTGGGGAGACTCCTCTAGACTGGCAGGTCACGCGGGTACTCGTAAGACCGGGGATCGGATTGCCCATCATTTCTGGTGGCCCACGCTGCCCAAGGACATTATGGATTTTGTTTCTTCCTGCTCAGTGTGTGCAGCTAACAAGGTCGCTCATCCAGACCTGCTGGCCTGCTCCAGCCATTATATAAACCAAAATCGAACACAAGGAGCATATAGACTAGAATATATATATTGTATCAAAAAGATGTTTATTTATTAATTTAAGCAACTACAGAGATAAAAGCACAAATATATAATATATTACAAAAATTGTAAAAATTATATCAAACACCAAATATACAATGCCACATTGGTTTCCATGGAGTGAGATATGATATTATTTTGTTGCATTATGTAAAAGCAGCATGGCATGGAATATACGTTTCAGAAATCCGTCTATATGTAAATGTCAACTCATATGACAATAGAGGTGTATTGAATCATCACCTTGAAAAGCCTCTGACATCAAATAGGCATGCATATAGTACTGAAACCTTGCCAGGAAAAGAAAAGATTAAACTCTTACTCACATTAAATAAAGTGCAGTGCAGTAACTGGCATGTGTACCGCCTCGACGAGCGTTTCTAGTTAGTTCTCCTCAGGAGGCGTGATATGTACTGACCTTTACTTATAGACGTATATCTGCAACGTATATTATATTCCTTGCTATGCTGCTTTTACCTAATGTAGCAAAATAATATCATATCTCACTCCATGGAAACCAATGTGCCGTTGTATATTTGATGTTTGATAGAATTTTTTTATTTTTGTCATATATTATATATTTGTGTTTTTATCTCTGTTGTTGCTTAAATTAATAAATAAACATCTTTTTGATACAATATATATATATATATATATATATTCTAGTCTATATGCTCCTTTTGTTCGATTTTGGTTTATATCATGTCTATTTGGGAGCCATAGGCTGTTCCCTTCTCATTTGAGACAGACTATTTATAGGAATAACTGCTCCAGCCATTGCCTGTGCCCGATGCTCCCTGGCAGCATATAGCTATGGACTTTATTACTGACATGCCACTCTCTGCTGGATGCAGTGCTGTCTGGGTGGTGGTGGATCGATTTTTGAAGATCGCCCACTTCGTTCCTCTGACCGGTCTTCCTTCTGCTCCTCAACTGGCCAAGCTTTTTATCCAACACATCTTCCGCCTGCACGGCTTGCTGCAGCATATTGTGTCTGATCGGGGGGTTCCGTTCACCTCGAAGTTCTGGTGAGCTCTCTGCGGACTCCTAGGTGCAAAGTTGGACTTTTCCTCGGCCTACCATCTTCAGTCCAATGGTCAGGTTGAGTGGATCAATCAGATCTTGGAGAACTACTTACGCACTTCATCTCCAAGCAGAATGATGACTGGGTGTAGTTGCTCCCGTGGGCTGAACTCTCCTACAATAATCACAACAGCGAGTCCACACAGAAGACACTGTTCTTTATTGCCTGTGGCCAACACCCGCGAATTCCTCTCCCAGTGCCTGATATGTCCGAGGTACCAGCTGCTGACACTGCTTTTAGGGACTTTCTGCAGATCTGGCAGAAGACTCAATCCTCCATCCGGCTGGCAGTCGACCGCATTAAACGGAAGGCGGACACAAGGAGAAGAGACCCTTCTCAGTTTTTTCTTGGCACAAAGGTCTGGCTGTCCTCCAGGAATATTCGTTTGAGGGTGCCATCATACAAATTTGCTCCCAGGTTCCTCGGACCATTCGAGATCCTGCAGCGGATCAACCCTGTCGTCTACAATCTTCGGCTGCCTCCTACCCTCAAGATCCCCAACTCCTTCCATGTCTCTCTCCTGAAACCGGTGGTTTTGAACCGCTTTACCAAGACATCTTCGAGGTTAAGGAGATCTTGGACACCAAGAAAGTGAGAGGAAAGACTTTGGTCCTGAAGAGAGGTCCTGGGAGCCAGAGGAGAACTTCAATGCTCCTACCCTTCTGAAGAAATTCCTCTCTCGCTCTGGCCCCAAGAAAAGGGGGCGTAAGAGGGGGATACTTCCATGGCTGCAAGGCCGTCCGTTTACTTACCTACCGACGCCCGCAGCCATGGATCTGTGAGCGCTGGTCCCCATCTCCTTACTAGGAGACGCCAGCGCTCACTTACCCTCCGGTCCGCTGTGTCCCGTAGAGTGCATGCGCACGCTCGTGCCCGCTCTTAAAGGGCCAGCGCGTGCACATGAAAATAATCATCATCATCAACTCACATGATTTCCTGGACTATAAGAAGGCCTGTGCCCTTCTGATCCTTGCCTTAGCGTTGTTTGTCATATCCTAGTTTGTCTATGCAAATGGTCTCCTAGTGTTTTCCAGTTCCAGTGTTCCCTGTTCCTGTATCCTGTGCTACCCGGTCAAGTGCCGTGCTGTGCTGTAGTCGTGCTGTGCTGTATCTACACTACGCCTGTCCCACTGCTCCACACCTGACGTCTAACCGCTGCCTAGTCCCAGCCGAGCCTGCCTTGCTACTATCCGAGCTGCCACAGGTACCCTATACAAACTGTGACCTGCGCCCTGTTGGCCAGCTGCCATACCGCCAAGTCGGTACGGCCCAGTGGGTCCACAAACCCTACAAGACAGGTAGCAACCATAAAGGAGGGAAGAGAGATTATAAATGCATTAAACACGGCCTGGTTAACAACTAAGCCTGTGATTGAACCAAAACTGGACAAAGTACGTAGGAGGTTAGAAAGGGTAGTGAGAAAAGTCAGTAAGATATCATTGACAAACATACACAACGTTTGTGTTACCAAGGCTATCTCTATGCCCTTAACTCCTTGGCGAAATGTCACGTACAGTTATGTCGCTGCCGCCAAGAGGTAAGCGCAATGTCACGTAACTGTACGTGACAGTAATGGAGCAGGCTCAGAAGCTGAGCCTGCTCCATCACCAGCAGGTGTCAGCTGTATATCACAGTTGACACTCTGCTGTAAAGGCAGGGACTGGACTGAGGTCTGATCACCGCTGATTAGCCCCATAAATGATGTGGTCAATTTAGTTGGTTAGTACGTCATTGCCGAGGTGCTGATGGTTACTATGGCAACCAGAGGCCTAACAATGGCCTCCTGGCTGCCAAGCACAGAAGCTTACTATTCCCCGCCCAGTGACGGGACATGATAGGCTTGCTTGCAGTGTATGACCGACAGCTCGAATACACTGCACTACGTATGTAGTGCAGTGTATTAGAATAGCGATCAGGGCTTCTGGCCTTCAAGTCCCCTAGTGGGACAAAAAATCTTTTTTTTTCAAAAAAGGAGTTTCACGTAAAAAACTTACATAAACAAAAAAAAGCCTATTTTGCCATAATAGATCTTTTATTATAGGAAAAAACTGAAAACATAAAAAAATACACATATTTGGTATAATTCGTTAACATTATTTTTCCCGCACGTAAAAAAAAATAATAAAAAAACAATGTCAGAATCCCTGTATTTTGGTCACCTCGCCTCCCGAAAAATTTTAATAAAAAGTGATCAAAAAGTTGCATGTACCCCAAAATGATGCCAATAAAAACTACAGCTTGTCCCACAAAAGAAATCAGCACTTACACAGCCTTGTTGACGCACAAATAAAGAAGTTATGGTACCCCAAAAAATATATAAAAACTAAAGACTTTGTAGAACATAAAAAAATATATATAGATTTGTTATCGCCGTAATCATATCGACCCGCAGAATAAAGTCAATATGTCATTCAAAGCGCTTGGTGAACGCCGTAAAAAAAAGAATAAAAAAACAACACCAGAATTGCTGTTTTTTGGTCACCTTGCTTTGCAAAAAATTTAATAAAAAGAGTGATCAAAATGTCGCTTGTACCCCAAAATGGTACCAATGAAAACGACAGATTGTCCAGCAAAAAAATGAGCCCTCACACAGCTCAGTTGACTAAAAAATAAAAAAGTTCTATCTCTCAGAAATTACGACACATAATATGCAGAGTGTATTCCAAAAAGCGGATAAGATTGGGAACCATTTATCACTGGCCACACATCTGCAGATTATTTATTTACCCCATTATTATTACCCCATTATTATACCCTGATATACTCTGCACAGCTCAAATATGCCCCCACATTATAAACTGAAATACCAGTGAAACCCCAAACAGAACTACTACCAAGCTAAATCTGTGCCCCAAAAGCCAAATGGTGCTCCTTCCCTTCTAAACCCTACCGTGTTCCCATATATCAGTTTACCTCCACATATATGCCATTGCCATACCCCGGAGAACCCGCTTAACAGTTTATGAGGTATTTGTCTTCAATGGCACAAACTGGGCACAACATATTGTGCAATAAAATAGAATATCAGTGAAAAATTCAAATTTTCACTTTGAACCATCTGCTGCACATTAATTACTTCTTGATAAATGCCTTGAAAGGTGTAGTTTCCAAAATGAGGTCACCTCTTGGGGGTTTGTTTTACTATTTGACCTCAGAGCCAAGCAATTGTCGGCCAATGCTGCATAAATCGCTAAAATGACCTCAAATGGGCATGGTGCTTTTTCACTCCTGAACCCTATTGTATGTCCAGGCAAAAAATTAGGGCAACATGTAGGGTGTATCTTTAGCCAGGAAACACAGCATAAAAATTAGATAACTGTTGTTACGTCTATGGCCGGTGGTCGTCGTTCTGACTTACCCCTTGACGATCCCAGCCATGGACGTCTCTCTTCTCGGCGTTCGCTCCCTCCAGGGAGACGCCGACACTCTCTTCCGGGTCCTCGGACTGTGTCCCGCAGAGCGCACGCACCCGCGCGTGCAGGGCCTTAAAGGGCCAGTACGCGTCCAGCTGCCTAATATCAATTATCAGCCCAAATTGCTGCTGGACTATAATAAGGGGCCCTGCCCACTGGTTCCTTGCCTGAGCATTGTTGTATACCCTAGTTTGTCTTGCTAAAGGTATCCCAGTGTTTTCCAGTTCCCAGTGTTACCCGTTCCTGCTGCCTGTACCCTGTATCCCGTGCTATCGTTACCTGCTGTGAAAGTCAAGTCGTGTCTTCCCGCTGCATCCGTAGCGTTACCTGCTGTGAAAGTCAAGTTGTGCTCCTGCCACTGTCTACATTGCCTCAGGTACCCGTTCAGAACTATAGACATTGTTTTGCACCTTGTTGGCCAGCTGCTATCCCGCTACGTGGTACGGCCCAGTGGGTCCACACCCCACGCCGTGACAGTACGTTCAGGCCATGGACCCCGCTGGCCAAATCAAGAGCCTGTCATCCTCCCAAGCCATGCAGGCGGACCTGCAGGATCTGCAAGCACGACAGGATCAACTCATTGTGGCAGTAGACTCCATGGCACAGCATCTTGGTGCGCTAGTTACTTCCGTCACCACTCCAAGTCAAGCTCCTCCGATCGACTCTCCTACTCTACCTCCTGGCAGCTCCAGTTCGGACTCTCAGTTCTTGCTGCCATTGCCACCTCGGTTTCACGCAAGTTCGTGCAGGGGGTTCCTGAACCAATGCCAAATCCACTTCACTCTGCACGGCCGAGCATTTCCTTCGGACGGAGCCAGGATCGCCTTTATTATATCCCTACTCACCAGCAAGGCCCTGGCGTGGGCGAATCCAATCTGGGAACGACAGGGCCCCGAGACCAGAGACTTCCAGGGGTTTGTGCGGTTGTTCCGTTCTGTATTTGAGGAGCCTGGACGAGTCTCATCAGCAGCCACTGCTATCCTTAACCTGCATCAGGGGAACGTCTCCGTGGGCGAATACACCATCCAATTCCGGACTCTGGCAGGAGAATTGTCCTGGAACAATGAGGCCTTGGTAGCATCCAAATTCACTGTATTAAATGATATATAGAATTGTGCTCCCACAATATAGAAAAATTTTGGAAATTCACTGAAGTGACAATTGAGTAAAATATACCTTTTATTATAGTAACTCGCTAAAAACAGGGGTAACACACCACTGTGAAAAAAGCCCCACCGTGTATATTAAAAAATGTATTAAACAGTAAACACTGAATCATTTAGATAAATATATCTCAGTGTTTATAACGATATTCACCGGAATCAGCATTTAACCTGGGCACAACAATAGTACGAGCCCCAAAAACACACCAGGGTCCGTGATCAACACCAGAATCTCCTAGCGCTGGGTCCACCACAATGCTACTGTCCCCTATGCAACAATCCCATATACAAAAACGACCCTACGCGTTTCAAATACTCATCCTCAGGGGTCTGTATCTTGGTCACTCTGGCCTAATTACCAGCGATAAAATATTCAACAGCAGATATTCTGCTGCGCATCACGGAAGGATGCTCGCGTCGATGTCAGCGGCATACTTCATTTCGGGCACTGAGTTGCTATAAGCACCAAACTCCACCCCTCGTACTTGGCGGCGCTGTACGAACTAACCAATCACAGCGCCCCCTGAATTCGTGACACCTGTCCATGTGACTCCCGGCCGTCAGCATCCTTCTGGCATGGCCTATCGCCTGAGATCAAAGACGAACTGGCTGCTCGAGATCTCCCAGCTGCCCTGGATGATCTGATTCTACTGGCTACCTGTGTGGACATAAGGTTCAGAGAGAGATCCCGAGAGATTCTTCAGGAAAAACGGCTTCCTAGACTGGCGTCCAACTTCCAGCAACCCCTCTTGCATTGTTCTTCTGCTGCGCCCGAGCTTCCATCGCAGGTGGATCGGCTTAAACTGCCCGATCCAGAAAAACAGCGCAGGCGCACCTCTGGACTCTGTCTGTACTGCGACCTTGCTGGCCATGTCGTGTGTCTGTGTCCCCAGAGGCTTAAGAAACCACAATGCCTGGGATTGGTTGTAGAGACAACCCTGGGCGCTACTGCACTTGATAGAGAACTCTCGTCCAAGCTGTTTATTCCTGTTACCATCCTCGTTGGCGAGAGACCTCATCCAGTCTATGCCTACCTGGACTCTGGCTACGCAGCCAATTTCATCTGTCAAGACCTTGTGTATCTTCTTCATTTGCCTACTGTTTTGCTCGAGAGACCATTGATCGTTGCCTCGGTAGATGGACTGCCTTTGCCTGACCCAGTATTGTCTGTGACCAAGCCATTGAGACTCCAAGTGGGAGCTCTTCATTCTGAGCTTATCTCCCTGTATGTCCTGCCAAAGTCTGTCAACCCCGTGCTGCTGGGTTTGCCTTGGCTCCGTCTACACGCCCCAGTCCTGGATTGGAACTCCGGAGAAGTTCTTCAGTGGGGCCCCAAGTGTCTAAACCGCTGTCTGGGTCATGTTCATCCATCCCAGCCTTCTTCGCCTCAGTCATTGACAGGGTTGCCTCCTTGTTACTCTCAGTTCGCTGATGTCTTCGACAAAAAGGAGGCCAAGAAATTGCCACTACATCGAGAATACGACTGTCCTATCGACTTGGTTCCTTATTCGTCCCCTCCTCGCGGTAGAGTATACCCTCTCTCCTTGCCAGAGACCCAGTCTTTGTTGGCCTACATTAAGGAGAATCTGGAGAGGGGCTTCATACAAAAGTCTTCATCCCCGGCCGGAGCCGGGTTTTTCTTTGTCAAAAAGTAGGATGGATCCCTTCGACCCTGAATTGACTACCGGGGTCTCAATCATATCACGGTGAAGAACAGGTACCCCTTGCCATTGATTTCTGAGCTCTTTAATCGTATACGGGGGGCAAAAAAATTTTCCAAGCTTGACCTGCGGGGGGCTTACAATCTAATCCGGATCTGTCATGGAGACGAGTGGAAGACTGCATTTAACACACGTGATGGACACTACGAATATTTGGTCATGCCCTTCGGCCTGTATAACGTTCCCGCAGTATTTCAAGAATTTGTGAATGACATTTTTCGTGACCTCCTCTATGTCTGCGTTGTGGTGTATCTCGATGATATCTTGATTTTTTTCGCCAGCTCTTGTGACTCATCAGGGCCATGTCCGCCAGGTGTTGCTAAGATTAAGAGAGAATCATCTTTACGCCAAGTTGGAGAAGTGCGTGTGCCAATAGAAGTCTCTACCCTTCCTGGGCTACATTATCTCTGATTAAGGTCTCAAGATGGATCCTGAAAAGGTCAAAGCTGTCCTGGAGTAACCACGTCCCCAAGGCTTAAGGGCCATACAACGCTTCCTGGGATTCGCCAACTTCTACAGACTGTTCATTCCCAACTTCTCTTCTCTGACAGCCCCCATCTCCACCCTCACTAAGAAGGGTATGAATGCCAAGTTAGTGACTCCAGAGGCGGAAATCACATTTAAAACCTTAAAAAAGGCCTTCACGTCTGCCTCCATTCTGCATCATCCTGATGTATCCCTACAGTTTTCATTAGAGGCGGACGCCTCCTCTGTTGGTGCCGGTGCACTATTGTTCCAGAGTGGTTCGAAAGGTAAGACTGTGGTATGTGGTTACTACTCCAAGCTGTTTTCTTCTGCAGAGTGCAACTACTCGATTGGAGATCGGGAGTTGCTGGCCATCAAGCTGGCTCTGCAGGAGTGGAGACACCTACTGGAGGGCGCAGCTCATCCTATCCTGGTCTTCACGGACCACAAGAACTTGACCTACCTACAGACGGCTCAACGGCTGAACCCTCGTCAAGCCAGATGGTCATTGTTTTTTGCACGGTTACGGTTCGAACTCCACTACCGACCTTCCGACAAGAATGTGAGGGCCGATGCCTTGTCTAAGTCATTTGAGACAGAGGACACTGTGGAGTCCCCACAAAATATTATTGATCCTTCCTGCATCTACTCTGTCAACCCTCTGCAGGTTAGAGACATTCCTCCAGGAAAAACTTTCGTACGGCTGGCAGACAGAGGAAGAATCCTTTGCTGGGGTCATAGTTCCAAACTGGCAGGACATGCGGGTGCCCGTAAGACCCGAGACCTAATTGCCCATCAGTTCTGGTGGCCAAGCTGCCCAAAGACGTCATGGACTTTGTCTCCTCCTGTACGGGTGTGCAGCCAACAAAGTTGCCCACTCCAAACCAGCCGGTCAGCTCCAACCACTGCCTGTGCCCGATGCCCCCTGGCGGCATATTGCTATGGAATTTTTTACAGATCTGCCTCTCTCTGCGGGATGCAGTGTGATCTGGGTGGTGGTGGATCGTTTTTCTAAAATGGCTCATTTTGTTCCCCTGACTGGTCTGCCTTCTGCCGCTCGACTGGCTGATCTCTTCATGCAACAGGCATTTGACACTGTCCCCCTTAGACGCTTAATGGGTAAATTAAGGACTATAGGTTTAGAAAATATAATTTGTAATTGGATTGAGAATTGGCTCAAGGACCGTATCCAGAGAGTTGTGGTCAATGATTCCTACTCTGAATGGTCCCCGGTAATAAGTGGTGTACCCCAGGGTTCAGTGCTGGGACCACTATTATTCAACTTATTTATTAATGATATAGAAGATGGGATTAATAGCACTATTTCTATTTTTGCAGATGACACCAAGCTATGTAATATAGTTCAGTCTATGGAAGATGTTCATGAATTGCAGGCAGATTTAAACAAACTAAGTGTTTGGGTGTCCACTTGGCAGATGAAGTTTAATGTAGATAAATGTAAAGTTATGCATCTGGGTACCAACAACCTGCATGCATCATATGTCCTAGGGGGAGCTACACTTGCGGATTCACTTGTTGAGAAGGATCTGGGTGTACTTGTAAATCATAAACTCAATAACAGCATGCAGTGTCAATCAGCTGCTTCAAAGACCAGCAGGATATTGTCGTGTATCAAAAGAGGCATGGACTCATGGGACAGGGATGTAATATTGCCACTTTACAAAGCATTAGTGAGGCCTCATCTAGAATATGCAGTTCAGTTCTGGGCTCCAGTTCATAGAAAGGATGCCCTGGAGTTGGAAAAAATACAAAGAAGAGCAACGAAGCTAATAAGGGGCATGGAAAATTTAAGTTATGAGGAAAGATTGAAAGAATTAAACCTATTTAGCCTTGAAAAAAGACGACTAAGGGGGGACATGATTAACTTATATAAATATATTAATGGCACATACAAAAAATATGGTCAAATCCTGTTCCTTGTAAAACCCCCTCAAAAAACAAGGGGGCACTCCCTCCGTCTGGAGAAAAAAAGGTTCAAGCTGCAGAGGCGACAAGCCTTCTTTACCGTGACAACTGTGAATCTATGGAATAGCCTACCGCAGGAGCTGGTCACAGCAGGGACAGTAGATGGCTTTAAAAAAGGGTTAGATAATTTCCTAGAACAAAAAAATATTAGCTCCTATGTGTAGAAATTTTCCTTCACTTTTCCCGTCCCTTGGTTGAACTTGATGGACATGAGTCTTTTTTCAGCCGTACTAACTATGTAACTATGTAACAATGTAACACATCTTCCGTCTGCATGGATTACCTCTGCATATTGTCTCGGATCGAGGGGTCTAGTTCACCTCTAAGTTCTGGAGAGCACTCTGCGGCCTACTCAGTGTAAAGTTAGACTTCTCCTCAACTTACCACCCTCAGTCCAATGGACAAGTTGAGAGGATTAACCAAATTATGGAGAACTACCTGCGGCACTTTGTCTCCAGAAGACATGATGACTGGGTGCAGCTGCTCCCGTGGGCGGAGTTCTCTTATAATAACCATACCAGTAAGTCCACCACCTCCAGCCCGTTCTTCATAGTCTACGGCCAACATCCTCAAATACCCCTGCCCAGCTCTACTATGTCTCAGGTGCCTGCAGCCGACTCTACGTTCAGGAACTTTCTGCAGATAAGGCAGCAGACACGATCTTCTATTCTGCTGGCGGTGGACTGCATGAAGAGAAAGGCAGACACTAGAAGACGAGAACCTCCCCAGTTTCTTCCAGGTACAAAGGTCTGGCTGTCTTCCAGGAATATCCGGCTGAGGGTGCCATCTTGCAAATTTGCTCCCAGGTTCCTTGGACCCTTCGAGATTTTACTACAGATCATTCCTGTGTCGTACAAGCTTCGACTGCCTCCTACGCTCAAGATCCCTAACTCCTTCCACGTCTCCTTGCTAAAACCCGTGGTTTTGAACCGCTACTCCAGGACTCCTAGTTCTGCAGTGGCTCCTGGCGGTTCATCCGGAACTTTCGAAGTGAGGGAGATCCTGGCCAACAAGAAAGTAGGAGGCCGGACATTTTACCTGGTGGATTGGAGGGGATTTGGTCCAGAGGAGAGGTCTTGGGAGCCAGAGGAGAACATCGATGCCCCTGTCCTCGTGAAGAAGTTTATTTCCCGCTCTGGTCCCAAGAAGGGGGCGTAAGAGGGGGGATACTGTTACGTCTATGGCCGGAGGTCGTCGTTTTGACTTACCCCTTGACGATCCCGGCCATGGACGTCTCTCTTCTCGGCGTTCGCTCCCTCCAGGGAGACACCGGCACTCTCTTCCAGGTCCTCGGACTGTGTCCCGCAGGGCGCGCACACCCACGGCCTTAAAGGACCAGTACGCGTCCAGCTGCCTAACATCAATTATCAGCCCAAATGGCTGCTGGACTATAATAAGGGGCCCTGCCCACTGGTTCCTTGCCTGAGCATTGTTGTATACCCTAGTTTGTCTTGCTAAAGGTCTCCCAGTGTTTTCCAGTTCCCAACGTTACCCGTCTTCGTGTCTTCCCGCTGCATCCGCGACGTTACCTGCTGTGAAAGTAAAGTGCTCCTGCCACTGTCTACATTGCCTCAGGTACCCGTTCAGAACTATAGACATTGTTTTGTACCTTGTTGGTCAGCTGCTACCCCGCTACGCGGTACGGCCCAGTGGGTCCACACCCCGCACCGTGACAACTGTATTTTCATAGTGGCACAAGCTGTGCCACTATTGGGCACTAAAATTACATATCTGTGGACCAAAATTATTTTAACTATACACCATCCGCTGTGCATTAATTTCTAATAAAAACACCTGTGGTGTCAAAATGCTCACTACACACATTAAAAAAATGCACTGGGGGAGCAGTTTCCAAAATTGTGTCACTTCTGGGGAGTTTGTTTCACTATTTGACCTCAGAGCCCTGCAATTGTGTGCCAATGATGTGAAAATCACCAAAATAGGACTCAAATGCGAATGGTGCTCTTTTACTTCTGAGCCCTGTCATATGTCCAGGCAAATGATAAATGCCTTGAGGGGTGTAGTTTCCAAAATGGGGTTACTTCTAGGGGGTTTCCACTGTACTCTAGTACCTCAGGTGCTTTGCAAATGTGGCATGGTGCTTGAACAGCAATCCAGTCAAATCTGAGGTCCAAATGCCAAACGGCGCTCCTTCCCTTCTGAGCCTTGCCACGTGCCCAAACAGCAGTTTACGACCACATATAGGATATTGCCATACTCAAGAGACATTGAGTAGCAACATTTTTGGGTGTTTTTTCTCCTATTACCCCTTGTGAAAAGGAAAAATTGGAAGCTAAATCCACATATTTTTAAAAAAAATAAAATGGTTAATTTTCACTGCCTAATTAAAAAAAATATATATAAAACACCTGTGGGGTCGAAATGCTCACTACACCCCTAGATAAATGCCCTGATGTGTGTATTTTCCAAAATTGAGTCACTTCTCAGGGGTTTCTACTGTACTCGTAGGCTGAGGTACTGCACTGTACCTCAAGGGCTCTGCAAATGCAACATGGCCCCTAAAAACAATCCTGCAAAATCTGCATGCCAAATAGCGCTCCTACCTTTCTGAGTTCTGCCGTGTGTCTAAACAGCAGTTTATTACCCCATATGGGAGATTGCCGTATTCGGGAAAGATTGTTTTACAAATGTTGTGGTTCTTTTTCTCCTTTATTCCTTGGAAAATTATATATTTTTTAATTTTCACGGCGTAATTCAAATAAATTAAGTAAAAAACTTGTGGGTCGAAAATGCTCACTATACCAATAGATCAATTACTTAAGTGGTGTAGCTTTCCAAATGGAGTAACTTGTCGGTTGTTTCCACTGTTTTGTTACCTCTGCAAATTACCTTTAACTGTTTATGTTACATTTGTCCAAATGCGACATGGCACCCAAAAATTATTACAACAAAATCTGAGCTCCAAAAGCCAAATGGATTATTGCTGTACTCTGGAGAAATTTCTTTACAAATGTTGGGGTGCTTTTCCTCCTTATTCCTCATGAAATAAAAAAATCTGAGATAAAACTATATTTGATCACACTGTGATCAAGATGTTAATAAGATTAACATCTTTTTGAATGGTCTTTTTCTTATGTTCTTTTTTAGTTTGGACCAACTAGTGTCTTTTAGGTGTAACTAATTTATTTTTTAAACACATTCTCTGCATTTTTATGTATTTTAAATCTTCTTGTATGTTTATTGTGATCAGTGTTTTGCCGTAACCCGCCCCCTGTTCTGACCTTTAACCTGACCCGGTAGTCATCCGGTATCTCTGGGTTATATAAACCGTGAATCTTCTCTGAATAATCACTTGTACTCTGACCTGACGAAGAGGCCGGTACGGCTTCGAAACACAGTATCTTGTTGTTGTTACATGTACAATTAAAGTATCTCATCCTTATATGGCTGCACCCTTGGATTTCTCCGACCTTTTTTCCTTTTTACTGAATATTAGGATTGCGGCAAAGATGAATCACTAGGGGTTCCAGAGTAAGGATAAATAATAGGGACAAAAGTGGACAGACCTGGCGGGTGCCTCAGGAAGTGTTGAACAAACCTGAGGAAAAGCCATTGCATCTAACAAAGGCTTTGGGGGAGCTACCGGCCAGGCAATAAAATTAGAGAGGAATCCCCATCTATTCCGAACGAAAAATAGACAAATAGATACGGTCAGGAGACCGTGTCAAAAGCTTTTCTAAAATCAAGCGAGAGGAACATAAGCTCAATACCTCTATGTTTGCAGCAATGTAACAGATGGGGGACGCACCGTATGTTATCCAAGGCTTGTCGATTATGAACAAAACCAACCGGTCTCTGTATATCAGGGCACAAAAACCCGTATTTAAAGGAGGTCTAGAATCTTCGCAAGTAATTTGACGTCGATACTGATTAGGTATATGGGACGATAATTGGACCAGCTCAGGTGATCAGTTTTAGGCTCCAAAACCATAGAAGCTGTGAGATTGGTGTGGTTAGGAAGCAGCACTGACACGCAGGATCAAGCTGTTACCGATTACATCTAAGTTCCTTAATGCAGGACCTGCTGTCACTGAACCCGTTAGTGCAGCTGACCTGACAGATTCAAGTCTCAGCGCTAGGTACAGCTGCTTTGTATACAGGATACAAAGCAGCTGTATGTCAAAAAGTAAAAATAATTGTTAATAAAATGTATTTAGAAAGTTGCACCAAACACAATGATAGACATTTTTATAAGAAAAAAAAAAAAACAAAAAAAAAAACAACCTTTTCAAAGGTGTGCATAGCCTTTAAGTTTACCTGGTTCCCGACCGCTGGCTGTATTTTTACGGCCAGCGGTCAGGGTCGTTAAAACCCGAGCCATAGACTTTTTATGGCTCGGGTTTTAACTTGCTGCCCACGCGATCGGGCAGCTGAATGTCGGGTCTCCGGCTGTCAGTGACTGCTGGGGACCCTGAGGAGAGGATAGAAGCAGCTTTAGCTGCTTCTGTGTTCTCCAATGTCTTTTTACACAGCGCTCAATGAACGCTGTGTATATGAATAGAGACAGCAGCAGCGGCGCTGTCTCTATTCCTCCCGGTGATCATGTGACTGGTCACATGATCGCCGGGTGCCGTTAGTGGCAGACTGCTGCTGGGTCTTACTAGACCCAGCACAGCCCTATTAGTGACAATAGTCACTATGAGAGGGCTGATTTCCCCTGTAACTGGGGCTGCTGTGCAGCTCCAGTTACAGTGGAAAAACATGGTGTAAAAGAAAGAAAAAAAATATATAAAGTTCCCCAAAGGTCTTTTTTGACCTTTGGGGGACAGACCATAGTAATAAAAAAATAATAAAGTAAAGTGCAAAAAAAGTGTAAATAATAAATACACATAAAATACCCCCCCCCGCCAATCATTGTTGTAACGCTAGCGCTGACCCAATTACCCTAATATAGACATGTAATATATTAAAATTTACGGTAGACGAAGGCGATCACAAATAAAAGGTCTATTTTAGGGTAAAAATAGGTTATTACCAAAAAAAAAATAGCTGAAACGTAAAAAAGCTTATTTTTTTACTATTATTTTCAAACTTTATGAATAAAAATTTTAAAATGGCAAAAAATGTGTGTATAAAAACGATAAAAAATGAAACCTGCATTGTCTACGGAAAAAAACGTCGCAAAAATCACGTCGTTAGCGCAACAAATAAAAAAGTTATAGCCATTTAACTAACACATGCTAAAAATGGCTAAACGATGTCTGGTCCTGAAGGCGCAAAATAGCCCGGTCCTGAACTGGTTAAGCATCTTGGTAGTGGCGTCCACATTCTTGGGTGGTAATTTGCTGACTTAATAGGTCAACCAGGCCAGCGGGCAAGGGTGGCAAGGGGGTGGTTGAGAGAAAGTCCTCAATCCAACGCAGAAAAGGAGCAGCATATTCAGTATATAAAGAAGATAAATGTCGGGAAAATTTACGTACTAAAGTGTGTGGGTCAGAGGATGTGTGTCCAATCTAAGTACGTAATCCGTTATATTTTTTCCTTTTTACGAAATTTTTGTAACCTGTATACATTAGAGCTGTATCGTCCTCTCTCAGCCGAATCCGTCAGTAAAGCTGAACTGACAGCTCGACTGAGAGCAGGTCATATGTGTCTCTGATACACAGAGTCCAGCTAATATCGATTACGTCTATGTTCATAACTTAGATAGAATCAAGCTAATATTGATCACATGTGTCAGACACACAGGACCCGCTCTCAGCCAAGCTGTCAGTTTAGCTGAACTAACGGATTTGGATGGGAGAGAAAGTTTGTAAAGGATTTGCCAGACACAGCTTCTGTATCGACGCCCGTGGGCAATCAGTCTGCACCTGCTCCTATGTCTGTGAGACTGACTCCATCTTCCACCACTCTGGATGGTAGGCTTAGGAGTGGGAGAGCCTATCACAGCCTGGCCAGACGGAGCTAGCTCCCGCTCACTGTCTATTTATTCCTGCCTTTCCTGTTCCTCCTTTGCCTATGATTCTCCTATGTTTGTTTCCTGGCTTGCTGCTGCTTGTACTACTTGTACTACTTTCTGACCACTCTCCTGCTCAGCGTTTTGGTACTTCGTTCTCTCCTGGTTTGACTCGGTTCGTTCACTACTCTTGTTCCTCACGGTGTCTCCGTGGGCAGCTGCCCCGTTTCCCTAGCTTCTGTGTACCCTTGTCTGTTTGTCTGTCTTGCACTTACTGAGCGTAGGGACCGTCGCCCAGTTGTACCCCATCGCTTAGGATGGGTCGTTGCAAGTAGGCAGGGACTGAGTGGCGGGTAGATTAGGGCTCACCTGTCTGTCTTCCTACCCTGTCATTACATAATCACAGGCCCATATACCTAGTCTACCCTGGTCACTGACACATCTATGGACCCCCTTGAGACCCTGGCTCAGCAGATGCAGGGCCTCTCCCTACAGGTCCAGGCCCTGGCTCAGAGGGACAACCTGCGTGATGCTTCCCTGGTAGTGCCCCTCACCTCACCTCTTGAACCCCACCTCAAGTTGCCTGACCGGTTCTCAGGGGACCGGAAGACTTTTTTCTCCTTTCGGAAGAGTTGTAGGCTCTATTTTCGCTTAAAGCCCCACTCCTCAGGTTCTGAGAGCCAGCGGGTGGGTATAATTATGTCCCGGCTCCAGGACGGGCCCCAAGAATGGGCCTTCTCCTTTGCTCCTGACGCCCCTGAACTTTCCTCCGTTGATCTTTTCTTTTCTGCTCTCGGGCTCATTTATGACGAGACTGACAAGACTGCCTTTGCCGAGAGCTGGTGACCTTACGTCAGGGTGAGAGACCCGTTGAGTACTGATCGGACTTTAGGAAGTGGTGTGTAGCTTCTCGGTGGAATGACCCTGCCTTGAGGTGCCAGTTTAGATTGGGTCTGTCGAACGCCCTGAAAGACCTGCTAGTTTGCTATCCCTCTGCTGACTCCCTAGACTAGGTTATGGCTTTAGCGGTACGACTTGACCGACGTCTCAGGGAACGACGACTTGAACGTTTTTGTGCCTTCTTCTCTGACTCCCCCATGATGCCTCCCGAGGTTCCGTTGCTTCGGTCTTCCACGGAACACTCGGATGTACCTATGCAACCTGGGGCCTCCGTGTCCCCCCAACAACGTAGAGAGTTCCGCAGAAAGAATGGTCTCTGCTTCTACTGTGGGGATGACAAGCATCAAGTGAACAACTGTCCTAGGCGTAAGAATAAGCAGCCGGAAAACTTCCGCGCCTAAGTGATCATTGGGGAGGTCACTTGGGCGCACAGATATTTCCCGTAAAGAAGAAACCTAATAAAATCTTGCTTCCCTTTCAGGTCTCTTTTGGTGGTAGGTCTGCTACCGGCAGTGCCTTCGTGGATTCAGGGTCTTCTGCTAATATTATGGCTGTTGAATTTTCTATGTCTCTAGCTATGCCATTGATTGATTTGCCTAAACCTGTCCCGGCAGTGGGAATCGACTCCACTCCTCTTGCTAATGGTTATTTTGCACAGCATACCCCTTTTTTGAACTCCTTGTTGGCTCCATGCATTTGGAGCAGTGCTCTGTACTGGTGATGCAGGGATTATCGTCCAATTTGGTTTTAGGCCTTCCCTGGTTGCAGTTGCATAATCCCACGTTTAACTGGGATACTGAGGATCTTACCAAATGGGGTAATGAATGCATGACGTCATGTTTTTCTGTTAATTCTATTTCTCTCCCTGAGGAGGTGAACACTCTACCTGAGTTTGTTCAGGACTTCGCAGATGTTTTCTCTAAAGAGGCCTCCGAAGTGTTACCTCCTCATAGAGAATACGATTGCGCAATCGATTTGGTACCAGGAGCTAAGCTCCCTAAGGGTAGGATATTCAATCTCTCTTGTCCCGAACATGAAGCAATGAGAGAGTATATCCAGGAATGCCTGGCCAAGGGTTGCATTCACCCCTCTACTTCTCCGGTAGGTGCTGGTTTCTTCTTCGTAGGGAAGAAGGATGGTGGTCTTAGGCCGTGCATCAACTAACGGAACTTGAATAAGGTCACTGTAAGGAACCAGTACCCCCTTCCTTTGATTCCTGATCTCTTCAATCAGATTCAGGGGGCCCAATGATTCTCTAAGTTTGATCTACGGGGGGCTTATAACCTTATCCGCATCAAAGAGGGGGATGAGTGGAAGACTGCATTTAACACGCCCGAAGGTCATTTAGAAAACCTCGTCATGCCCTTTGGGTTGTGTAATGCTACCACGGTCTTCCAGAATTTCATAAATGAGATTTTAAGAGACTACCTGGGGGTATTTCTTGTAGTGTACCTTGATGACATACTTGTGTTTTCCAAGGACTGGTCCTCCCACATTGAGCATGTCAGGAAGGTGCTCCAGGTCCTTCGGGAAAACAAACTGTTTGCTAAGACTGAAAAATGTGTGTTTGGGGTGCAAGAGATACCATTTTTGGGTCAAATCCTCACTCCTCATGAATTCCGCATGGACACTGCCAAGGTCCAGGCTGTGGCGGAATGGGTCCAACCTGCCTCCCTGAAGGCGTTACAGTGCTTCCTGGGATTCGCTAATTATTACAGGAGATTTATTGTTAACTTCTCGGTCATCGCTAAGCCTCTTACAGATCTCACTCGCAAAGGTGCGGAGCTCCTCCACTGGCCTCCTGAGGCTGTCCAGGCTTTTGAGGTCCTTAAGAAGTGCTTTATCTCGGCCCCTGTGTTGGTTCAGCCCAACCAAATGGAGCCATTCATCATGGAGGTTGACGCCTCCGAGGTGGGAGTGGGTGCTGTCTTGTCCCAGGGTACCAGGTCCCTCACCCATCTCCGTCCCTGTGCCTACTTCTCCAGGAAGTTTTCGCCCACTGAGAGTAACTATGATATTGGCAACCGCGAACTCTTAGCCATTAAATGGGCATTTGAAGAGTGGCGCCACTTCCTGGAGGGGGCTAGGCACCAGGTAACGGTCCTTACCGACCACAAGAATCTGGTTTTCTTAGAATCCGCCCAAAGGCTAAACCCGAGACAAGCTCGATGAGCGTTATTTTTTACCAGATTCAACTTTTTGGTCACCTATAGGGCTGGGTCTAAAAATATTAAGGCTGACGCACTGTCGCGTAGCTTCATGGCCAGCCCTCCTTCGGAGGAAGATCCTGCTTGTATTTTGCCTCCAGGTATAATCATTTCCTCTATTGATTCTGATTTAGTCTCCGAAATTGCGGCTGATCAAGGTTCAGATCCCGGGAACCTTCCTGAGAACAAGCTGTTTGTTCCCCTGCAACTCCGGCTAAGGGTACTTAGGGAAAATCATGACTCTGCACTATCTGCCCATCCAGGCATCCTGGGTACCAAGCACCTCATTGGCAGAAACTACTGGTGACCTGGGTTGCTTAAAGACGTTAAGGCCTTCGTCGCCGCTTGTGAGGTTTGTGCTAGGTCCAAGACTCCCAGGTCCCGACCAGCGGGCTTACTATGTTCTTTGCCCATTCCCCAGAGACCTTGGACCCATATCTCCATGGATTTTATCACCGATTTGCCTCCATCTCAAGGCAAGTCGGTGGTGTGGGTTGTAGTAGACTGCTTCAGTAAAATGTGCCACTTTGTGCCTCTCAAGAAACTACCCAATGCTAAGACGTTAGCTACCTTGTTTGTCAAACACATCCTGCGTCTCCATGGGGTTCCTGTCAATATTGTTTCTGACAGAGGGGTACAATTTGTTTCATTGTTTTGGAGAGCCTTCTGTAAGAAGTTGGAGATTGATCTGTCCTTCTCCTCGGCCTTCCATCCTGAAACTAATGGCCAAACTGAGAGGACTAATCAGTCTCTAGAACAATATTTAAGGTGTTTTATCTCTGACTGTCAACATGATTGGGTCTCATTCATTCCCCTCGCCGAATTTTCCCTTAATAACCGGGTCAGTAACTCGTCAGGGGTCTCCCCCTTTATCTGTAATTTTGGGTTTAATGCACGGTTCTCCTCCGTTTCACCTGGTAGTTCCAACAATCCCGAGGTAGATGTCGTTCATCAGGAACTGTGCACAGTCTGGGCCCAGGTTCAGAAGAACCTAGAGGCGTCCCAGAGCATACAAAAGACTCAGGCAGATAGACGTTCTGCTAACCTCTTGTTTGTGGTCGGGGATCTGGTGTGGCTGTCTTCTAAAAATTTGCGCCTTAAGGTCCCGTCCAAGAAGTTTGCTCCCCGGTTTATAGGGCCATACAAGGTCATTGAAGTCCTTAACCCGGTCTCCTTCCGACTGGAGTTACCCCCGTCTTTTCGAGTGCACGACGTCTTTCATGCCTCCCTCCTTAAACGCTGCTCCCCATCCTTGGCTCCCTCGAGGAAATCTCCGGTCCCTGTTCTCACCCCTGAGGGGGTAGAATTCGAGGTGGCCAAGGCTCCCTCCAGTACCTGGTCCATTGGAGAGGATACGGGCCTGAGGAGAGGACTTGGGTACCCGCCCGGGATGTTCACGCTGGGGTATTGCTCAGGAGGTTCCACCTTCGTTTCCCCAATAAACCAGGTCCACCTAGAAAGGGTCCGGTGGCCCATCATAAAAGGGGGGGTACTGTAAAGGATTTGCCAGACACAGTCTGCACCTGCTCCTATGTCTGTGAGACTGACTCCATCTTCCACCACTCAGGATGGCAGGCTTAGGAGTGGGAGAGCCTATCACAGCCTGGCCAGACGGAGCTAGCTCCCGCCCACTGTCTATTTATTCCTGCCTTTCCTGTTCCTCCTTTGCCTGTGATTCTCCTATGCTTGTTTCCTGGCTTGCTGCTGCTGCTGCTTGTACTACTGATCCTCTGCTTGTTATTGACCTTGGCTTTCTGACCACTCTTCTGCTCAGCGTTTTGGTACTTCGTTCTCTCCTGGTTTGACTCGGCTCGTTCACTACTCTTGTTGCTCACGGTGTCTCCGTGGGCAGCTGCCCCGTTTCCCTAGCTTCTGTGTACCCTTGTCTGTTTGTCTGTCTTGCACTTACTGAGCGTAGGGTCCGTCGCCCAGTTGTACCCCGTCGCTTAGGACGGGTCGTTGCAAGTAGGCAGGGACTGAGTGGCTGGTAGATTAGGGCTCACCTGTCTGTCTCCCTGTCATTAGAATGTTACAAAAATCCCCAAAAGTGACCCCATTTTGGAAGTTACACCCCTCAATGAATTTATCTAGGGTATAGTTATCCTTTTTACCTCACAGTTCTTTTGCTAAATGTATTTGACTTAGTCTGTGAAGATGAAAATCTACTTTTGTTCTGAAAAAATATGGAAGTTTTTAATTTTTACAAGGAATAAAGGAGAAAAAACACCCCAGCATTTGCAAAGCAATTTCTCCAGATTACGGCAATGCCCCATATGTGGTAATAAACTGCTGTTTGGACCCACAGCAGGGCTCAGAAGAGAAGGAGCGTCATTTTGATTTTGGAGCGCTGATTTAGCTGGAATCGTTTTCAGTGCCATGTCGCATTTGCAATGAACTGGAGGGATCAAAATAGTGGAGACCACTAAAAGTGTCATTTTGGAAACAACACCCCTCAAGGAATTTATCTAGGGGTATAGTTAGCATTTTGACCCCACAGTTTTTTTGCTAAATGTATTTGAATTAGTCTGTGAAGATGAAAACCTACTTTGTTCTGAAAAATTATAGATTTATTTTTATTTTTAGAAGGAATAAAGGAGAAAAAACACCCCAGCATTTGTAAATATCAGTTTCTCCCGATTACGGCAATATACCATATGTGGTAATAAACTGCTGTTTGGACCCACAGCAGGGCTTAGAAGGGAAGGAGCGCTATTTGGCTTTTGAAGCTCAAATTTAGCTGAAATGTTTTTCGAGAGTCATGTCGTATTTGCAAAGCCCCTGAGGGACCAAAACAGTGGAAACCCCCCAAAAGTGACACAATTTGGGAAACTGCACCACTTAAGGAATCTATCTAGGGGTATGGTGAGCATTTAGACCCCACAAGTCTTTTGCAGAATTTATTAGAATTAGGACGTGAAAATGAATATGTCACGTTGGGGGCGTGGACCCACTGGGCCGTACCGCATTAACAGTATGGCAGCTGGCCAACAGGACACAGTTCAAAGTCTATAGTTCAAATAGGTGTACCTGTGGTAACTTCAGAGAGTAGCAAGACAGGCTCGGATGGGACTTTGGCAGCAGGCAGACACCAAGTGTGGTGTAACAGGACAGGCGTAGTACTCAGCGCAGCACGACTCCAACTCTATATGCCACTTGGTTCTGGATAGTGCGGAACACAGGATACAGGTAGCAGGAACGGAAACTAGGAAACACCAAGGGACCATATGCAGAGACGAACATAGGTAAACGACAACAACGCCCAGGCACTGAAGGAAGGGGCAGGGCCCTTCTTGTTAGTCCAGGGTGCTCATGGGCTAATTTGGAACCACAATAAAGCGCTGCTAACATCAGGATGGAGTAGTGGAGAATTTATGTTTAAAAATCCATTTATTAATAAGGACTACGCGTTTCAATGCCGCAACAACGTCTTCATCAGGTCTGAAACAGTGAAGAAACAAACACTGGTTTAAATAATGATTGACAGCAGTGTTAGGGCATGAAAAAAATGCCAAAATGGGGTCAGACAGCTTCCATGACATCATCACAGGTCAGATGAAAAAAACAAAACACACATAGCAAAAACAGTCAAATACATTTGGTTTTTAGGATGTGTGTGTGTATATATATATATATATATATATATATATATATATATATATATATATACATACATACATACATACATATACACATATATATATATATATATATATATATACATACATACATGCATCAATCTTTAAAGATTACTACTAAAAAAATACCTATAAAAAATACATCAGTGGGAGGAATAATCTGCTTGTTAAAATTGAATGAAAAGAAATGAACTGCGGAACGGTAATCCAAACAAGCAACCAAAAAACATCATGGGAATAAAGAGTACTAATTAAACACGGATATATGGCATATATATGTTAAACCAAAAGCAAAACCAAAAGAAATATAAGGCTGGGTTCACACGACCTATTTTCAGACGTATACGAGGCGTTTTTTGCCTCGTTTTAAGTCTGAAAATACGTCTCAAATACGTTGTCAAACATCTGCCCATTACTTTCTATGGGTATAACTCTGTATTGTTCCCACGACGCGTAATTTTACGCGTCGTACGGCAATTACGACGCGTAAAATTACGCCTCATAAAAAGAAGTGCAGGACACTTCTTTGGACGTTTTTGGAGCTGTTTTCTCATAGACTCCAATGAAAACAGCTCCAAAAACGAACTTAAAAAACGCCGCTAAAACGCAGCGAAAAATGCAGCGAAAAACCCGAGTTGCTCAAAAAACGTCTGAAAAGCAGGGGCTGTTTTCCCTTGAAAACAGCTCTGTATTTTCAGACGTTTTTGGTCACTACGTGTGCACATACCCTAAGTGGTTAATACTAACCGCTAGTACCAGGCAACAGTTCGCAGGCAGCTACGGAGATACACAGGCAGACGCTCAATTGAGCATCCCTGTCGTCATAGCAACACCAATCGGCTGTCAGCCGAACTATGGTGGCTCATGAGGAAGGAGATGCAGAGACTGAAGGAGACAGCGTTCGTGCTTCCCTATCAGCATCGGAAACAGAGCAACATCAGGTAAGTAAACACACTTAGATGTAGCAGAGGGCAGATTAGTAAAACATGACCGATGGATTAATTGATTATTACTAATTATTACAACTGGAATCAAAAGACATTTGGATTCACACATAGCAAATGCAATTTATAAATCAAAAATTTAAAAGATGATAAGAAATATTAAAAGTAATCAAACCATATTTAAAAGAGTGTCAGTCAAGGGCAGTTTCAGCAAGATCATTAAGTCCCCCTGTGCTTAAAGTGGCCATTTTAAAGATCCAATCATTTTCTCTTTGTTTTAGTCTTACGAATCTATCTGGTATATCAACACTAATCTGTTAGATCGGAGTGATAGAGATCATATTAAAATTGCAATGATGTGCTCCCGTAAGGTGTCTAGAGACACTTTGTTTAAGAAAATCAATGCGTGTATTAAAACTATGCTTATTAATTCTGCATCGTAGAGTCTCTACCGTCCTCCCTATATATTGTAATTTGCAGGGGCATTCCAGTAGATATATAATAAAATCACTGCCACAATTTAAGAAGGTTTTAATAGGAAAACTCTCACCAGTCACCTTCAAGGTGTATGTTTTGCTTTGGTGGCGAATATTAGCACAGCATAAACATCTACTATGATTACAACGGTAGGATCCTTTAAGTAATGGAAACATACTCGTACTTCATTGAGCGCAATCTGCTGGGAGCTAATAGGTTTCTAACCCCTTAGCGCTCAGCGAGGTACTATTCCATCGCGCTAAGTGCATAGTTCGCGCTCAGCGCCGGAATAGTACATCCAGGGGAAAATGCATCGCCATTTTCCCCCGGCGCTTCATCGAGCTGTGATACCTGCTGTTTCCGACAGCAGGTTATCACAGCTCAATACTCCGGGACCAATTGCAGTGGTGTCGCCCTGGCGATCGCTGCTATTGGTTAGTCAGTGACTACTAACCAATAGCAGCGATCACATATATTATTTCCTGCCCCAGACCTCACATCCTGCCGCACCGGCCCTGAACTTCTCCATTGGCATTGGGGAGTTGTTCAGAGCGGTTGTGTCAAAAAATTGTGTGCGGAAAACTTTTAAAAAAAAACTTTAAAAAGTACATTTTTTGTACTTTCCACTTGCTCTATCCACTTCCCACACCTGTACGCCTCCTCTTCCTTGTGTTCCCCTTGTCACCCCCATTTTTGGTCAGTGATCTCCTATCATTGACCACTTCTTAGGGTATGTGTACACGATAGCTGCCGTTTACGTCTGAAATGACACACTGTTTTCAGGAGAAAACAGCTCCGTCGTTTCAGACGTAAATGCTCCTCCTCACACTTTGCGAGGAGTCATTGACGCCCGTAATCTTGAGCTGTTCTTCATTGCATTCTATGAAAAACGGCTCAAATTACGTTTAAAAGAAGTGTCCTGCACTTCTTTGACGAGGCAGTCATTTTACGCGTCGTCGTTTGACAGCTGTCAAACGACGACGCGTAAATGACAGGTCGTCGGCACAGTACGTCGGCAAACCCATTCAAATGAATGGCCAGATGTTTGCCAACGTATTGGAGCCGTATTTTCAGACGTAAAAGGGGGCATAATACGCCTCGTTAACGTCTGAAAATAGATCGTGTGAACCCACCCTTAGTCTTCAGGACCATTTTCTTGGTCCCTGTGGATTTTTTTTTTCGATTTTTTTTCTTCATAAAATACTAAAAACAAAAAATAATATAAAAATTTATTAAAATTAAAAAAAAGTTAGTTAAGAAAGTTATCATCTAGCTAGTTTAGTATTAGGGTTAGTTAGTGTCAGGGAACCGTCAAAAAGCGTAGTGAGGTTTAGTGTCAGGGAATTTAGTGTCAGGAATCCGTTACCGTAGTTAGGTTTAGCGTTAGGGATTAATTCCCAATATCCACAGTTTTAAACGTGCCCTGAAAACACATCTATTTAGACAGGCCTATAACATTCCCTAATCTGACTCCTTTCCATGGCCCTCCATTTAGATTAGTCATCAGAATAAGATTCCCTCACACTCCATCTCTTCATGTCCGTCATACACGGATACTGGCTAGTGACCGGCTCATGCAGCTTTATGTTACCACCGCATGTGTATAAAAATGGCCGGACCATTGTACAGAACAAACACTGTTACACTTTGTGTCTCCCTTATTTCCCCATAGATCGTAAGCTCTTGCGAGCAGGGTCCTCACTCCCCAGATTTGAATTGTAAATTAACTTTGTCACTATGTAATGTCTGATATTGTTTGTTTCATGTCCCCTCTAAATTGTAAAGTGCTGCGTAATATGTTGGCGCTATATAAATAAAGATTATTATTATTATTATTATTATCACCGTAGTCAGGTTTAGCATCAGGAATCCGTCACCATAGTCAGGTTTAGCGTTAGGGATCCATCACCGTAGTCAGGTTTAGCGTCAGGAATCTGTGTAAAGGTTCAGATAGCACCAGATACGTGGAAGGGTGAGGTTTTGCACGGATAGGGGCCCAACCCAAACATAAATATAAAAGAGTATCCGGCACACCAATATAGAAAAAAAGGTATTTTTGATTTTGTTTCTAATGCCAGTGGCAGAGTGCGACGTTTCGGTCTAGGTGACCTTCATCAGGCACTGAGCCGTGCTGGGCAACTGAATTGACGAGCGCTAGTGGTGCTGATAGCGGCTGGCCGCTGTATCATGGCGTCAGGAATCTGTCACCGTAGTCCGGTTTAGCGTTAGGGATCCATCACTGCAGTTTAGGTTTAGCGTAAAATCAGTTGTTAGTGCCAGGAAAGCCCTTAATAATCTAGATAGGTTTAGTGTCAGGCCCCCATCACCGTAGTTAGGATTAGCGTCAGGAAAGCTATAAAGAATAATCTAGTTAGGTTTAGTGTCAGGGAATCGTCGCCGTATATAGGTTTAGTGTCAGGGAAGTTCACATAAAATCTAGTTAGGTTTAGTGTTAGGAACCCTTACCCTAGTTAGGTTTAGTGTCAGGGAAGTCCACTCATTCTAAAAAAACAAAAAAAAAATATATATATATAAAAAATAAAAGTTTCGATATTTAGTTATCTGCAGCATCTCAGCTGGTATTAGGGTTTGTTAGTGTCAGGGAATCGTTCCAGAAAAACAAAAAAAAGTTTTAGGTAGCAGTCTATTGCTTAGACTAGTAAAAGTACTAATAAAAGTACTGTGCAAGAGAATAAATTTTGCTGTATTCACAATATACGTGTCTAAGCACACAATTTACACGTGTGACACATAAATAATAAAATATGTACCAAAGGTAATTTTCTCTGGAAGAGGCCTATGCATTTCTTGCCTCTGTTACGGATTCGTCAGATGGCGATACTTTCTTTTATTTATCAACCTCCTCATCCAGTGATGAAGAGGAGGGACCCCCTAGGAGACGCCCCAGGACATCCACCAAAGGTTGAAACCCCTTAGAGAAGTGACCCCGCAACAGTTGAAACCTCCGAGCGAAGTGACCCCATTTGGACCACCACACCAGACAATTACGAGCCCCAAATCCCTGAGTACACGGGCAGCCCAGGGATAAAATTTAATACGGCAGGGCTCAGTGAGATGGACTTTTTCAAGTTCTTTTTCAGGGATGAATTTATAGAGTTTATGGTGTCCCAGACAAATTTATCTGCCCAACAGTATATAACAAAGAACCCCACATCATTTTCTGCCCAATCCCACAGGTGGACTCCTGTAGACACAGCAGAGTTGGGCAAGTTCTGGGGACTGCTCTTGAACATGGGGCTTCTGAAAAAGCTGTCCATTAGGACCTACTGGAGTAAAGACCTGTTATACCACACCCCGATGTACCGCATGGCCATGTCCAGGATGCGTTATGATGCAATACTTTGCTTTTTGCATTATGCTGATAATGAGCAGTGCCCACCCCGAGATGACACCAGTTTTGACCGTTTGTATAAACTGAAACCCCTATTAGACCATTTCAGTGCCCGGTTTGCCCAAACATACACCCCCAAGAAGTGTATTTCTGTTGATGAGTCCCTGGTACATTTTAAAGGGAGGTGTCAATTCCGCCAGTACCTGCCGAGTAAGAGGGCAAGGTATGGTGTGAAAATGTATAAGCTGTGCGAGAGTGCATCAGGGTATACTTACAAATTTAGAATATATGAAGGGAAGGGAAGCAGTATTCAGCCCCCAGAATGCCCCCCTTTACTGGGAATTAACGCAAAAATTGTGTGGGATTTGGTGCACCCACTGCTGGACCAGGGTTACCACCTCTACCTGGATAATTTTTATACCAGCGTCCCACTCTTCAAGTGCCTAGCTTCCAGAAGTACTGTGGCATGCGGCACTGCTAGAAAAAACCTGAGAGTACTCCCTAAGACTCTGCTTAGGTGAGAGCAAGAAGCAAGAGCTGCCGTTCCTCCTACTATAACTCCTGGCAGTGTTGATCCTCAGACTACACCTCCTGGCAGTGTCAACCCGCGTTTTTCTTTGCCACTTCCGGACCGCTATGATGGAGACGCAGGTTCCTGTCGTGGATTTTTGAACCAGTGCCAGATCCATTTCAGCCTGTGTCCCAGGACATTTTCATCTGACGGCGCAAGGGTCGCATTCATCATTTCTCTCCTCACCGGAAAGGCTCTTGCATGGGCGAACCCTATCTGGGAGAGACAAGGACCTGAGACCCGTGACTTGATTAAACTACGCCAAGGAGACACCTCCGTGAGTGAGTACGCCATCCACTTCCGCACCCTGGCGGGAGAACTGTTGTGGAACAATGAAGCTCTGGTGGCGGCATTCTGGAATGGACTGTCCCCTAAGATTAAGGACAAACTTGCCGCTCGAGACCTGCCATCTACCCTGGATGACCTCATCTTTCTGTCCGCCCGGATTGACATACGGATCCAAAAACGCCTCCAAGAGGTTAGTCGGGAGGGAGACCCTCCTAGTCTGGGACCTACTTTGCAGCAACCCCTGCTGTCCTCAGATATCGATCCTCCTAAAGAATCTGTGACGAGGGACCGGGGTAAGCTATCTACCCAGGAGAGACAACGCAGGCGCACTTCGGGACTTTGTCTCTATTGCGGCCTCGGTGGCCATCTTGTGAGTCTGTGTCCCCTAAAGCCCCAAAGCCTAGGGTTGCTAGGAGTGACAACCCTGGGTAAAAAAGGACTTTCATCCAAATTGTCCATACCAGCGACCATAGTGTCCGGCGAGAGAATGCATCAGGTCTCTGCTTATCTGGACTCTGGATCCGCGGCTAATTTCATCCGTAGAGACCTGGTGGACCTTCTTCAGTTGCCTATCACCCCTATGGAGAGCCCGTTGACAATTGCTTCTGTAGATGGTCTACCCCTGCCTAACCCAGTTGTTGCTGTGACCAAACCACTGAGGTTCCAAGTACGGGCCCTACACTCCGAACTGCTGTCGTTCTATGTCCTACCCAGAGCCGTTGATCCTGTGTTGATGGGCCTGCCTTGGCTCCGATTGCATGCACCAGTCCTGGACTGGAACTCTGGAGAGGTTCTCCAGTGGGGCCCCGAGAGTCACAATCGTTGCCTGGGACAGATTCGTTTGGCTCAGTCGCCTCTGCCTCAGTCACTGGCAGGATCGCCTAGTCATTTTGCTTAATTTGCGGACGTCTTCAGCAAGAAAGAGGCGGAGACACTGCCCCCACATCGGGCGTATGACTGTCCTATCGAGCTAGTTCCTGGTGCTTCCCTTCCCTGTGGCAGGGTATATCCTCTCTCTCTGCCAGAGACTGTCTATGTCTGCCTATGTTAAAGAGAACTTGGAGCGGGGCTGGATGGACACTATGAATATCTAGTAATGCCCTTCGGCCTGTGTAATGCTCCCGCGGTCTTCCAGGAGTTTGTGAATGACATTTTCTGTGACCTCCTTTATGTTCGTGTAGTAGTCTATCTTGATGACATCTTAATTTTTTCTCCAGATCCTATGACGCATCGGAAACATGTCCGTCAATTCTTGCTGCGATTAAGGGAGAATCAACTGTACGCCAAATTGGAGAAGTGCGTATTTGAGAGAGATGCTCTACCCTTCCTGGGCCACATCATTTCGAATAGAGGCCTCAAGATGGATCCTGAAAAGGTAAAGTCCGTCCTGGAATGGCCACGTCCTCAGGGCTTGAGGGTTATACAGAGCTTTGTGGGATTCGCCAATTTTTACAGACAGTTCATCCCAAACTTCTCTTCACTAACATCTCCTATCTCTAACCTCACCAAGAAGGGCATGAACGCCAAGGTGAGGACTCCTGAGGCAGTCCGCATTCAATACCCTAAAGAGTGCCTTCACGTCAGCCTCTATCCTCCATCATCCAGGCGTTTGCCTACAGTTCTCGTTGGAGGTGGATGCATCCTCTGTCGGTGCTGGTTCACTCCACTTCCAAAGAGGTTCCAAGAGCAAGTCTAGGGTATGTGGATATTTCTCTAAGCTCTTCTCTTCCGCAGAACGCAACTACTCGATTGGGGATCAAGAGTTGCTGGCCATCAAATTGGCCCTGGAGGAGTTGAGACATCTACTAGAGGGCGCAGCTCACCCCATCCTGATTTTTACGGACCACAAGAACCTCACCTACCTCCAGACAGCCCAACGGCTGAACCCTCATCAGGCCAGGTGGTCACTGTTCTTTGCCAGGTTCCAGTTTGAGCTCCATTATCTCCCGGCTGACAAGAATGTGAGGGCCAATGCCTTATCCAGGTCTTTCGAACGGAGGACACTATGGAGATGCCCCAGAACATTATCGACCCGTCCTGTATTGTTTCAGTCAATCCACTGCAAGTTGGGGACATCCCTCCAGGGAAAACTTTTGTGCGCTTGGCTGACCGAAGGAGAGTCCTCCGCTGGGGACATGCCTCAAGACTGGCTGGTCACGCGGGGATCCGTAAGACCCTGGGATTTGATTGCCCGTTATTTCTGGTGGCCCACGCTGCCCAAAGATGTTATGGACTTTGTTTCCTCCTGCTCTGTGTGCAACTAACAAGGTCGCTCACTCCAGACCCGCTGGTCTGCTCCAGCCATTGCCTGTGCCCGATGCTCCCTGGCAGCATATAGCGATGGACAGTAATTACGAACCTGCCTCTCTCTGCCGGATGCAGCACTGTCTGGGTGGTCGTGGATCGATTTTCAAAAATGGCCCACTTCGTTCCTCTGACCGGTCTTTCGTTTGCTCCTCAACTGACCAAACTGTTTATCCAACACATCTTCCGCCTGCACGGCTTGCCGCAGCATATTGTGTCTGATCGGGGGGTTCAGTTCACCTCGAGGTTCTGGAGAGCCCTCTGCGGACTTCTAGGTGTGAAGTTGGACTTTTCCTCGGCCTACTATCCTCAGTCCAATGGACAGGTCGAGAGGATCAATCAAATCTTGGAGAACTACCTGTGTCACTTCGTCTCTAGGCAACATGATTACTGGGTACAGTTGCTCCTGTGGGCTGAATTCTCCTACAACAATCATACCAGCGAGTCCACAAGGAACACTCCATTCTTAATAGTCCTTGGCCAACACCCACGAATACCTCTCCCGGTTCCTGATTCATCCAAGGTACCAGCTATTGACGCGGCCTTCAAAGACTTTCTGCAAATTTGGCGGCAAACTCGATCCTCCATCCTGCTGGCAGTGGATCGTATGATACGGAGGGCGGACACAAGGAGAAGAGAACCTCCTCAGTTTCTTCCTGGCACAAAGGTCTGGCTGTCCTCCAGGAACATTCGACTAATAGTACCATCATGCAAGTTTGCTCCCAGATTCCTCGGACCATTCGAGATCCTAAAACAAATCAACCCTGTCGCTTATAAACTTCGGCTGCCTCCTACCCTCAAGATCCCCAACTCCTTCCACGTATCCCTCCTGAAGCCAGTGGTCCTGAACCACTACACCAAGACTTCTAGCCCTGTGGTTGTCGCCAGCGGCCCTTCAGACACCTTTGAGGTTCAAGAGATCCTGGACACCAAAAAAAGTGAGAGGAAAGACCTTTAATTTGGTGGATTGGAAGGGATTTGGTCCTGAAGAGAAGCCTTGGGAGCCAGAAGAGAACCTTAATGCTCCTGCTCTTCTGAAAAAATTTCTCTCTCGCTCTGGTCCCAAGAAGAGGGGGCGTAAGAGGGGGGATACTGTCATGTCCGTGGCTGCGGGCTGTCAGCTCTGTTCCTCCCCTGACAGCCGCAGCCACGAGTCGGCGAGCCCTGGCCCCAGCCTCCTCCTCAGGAGAAGCCAGCACTCGCGTCTACTCACCAATGCCGGATCCCGTAGTTTGCGCGTGCACGCTCGTGCCTGCTCTTAAAGGGGCAGCGTGCACCGGACCTCGCTCCTGACCTCTGACCTGTGAGTACTCTGGACTATAAGAGGGGCCCAGCCCCCTAGTTCTACGCCTGAGTTTTGTTGCTGTATCCCTAGTCTGTCTTGCAAATGGCCCCCTAGTGTTTTCTTGCTCCCAGTGTTTTCCTGCTCCTGTATCCTGAATCTAGTGTTGTGCTGGCTGTAGCCGTGCTGTATTCTACGCCTGACCTGCCTCTCCACACCTGTCGTCCACCTGCTGCCAAGTTCCTGCCTAGCCTGCCTCGCTACTATCTGAGCTGCCACAGGTACCCTATACGAACTATAAACTTTGACCTGCGTCCTGTTGGCCAGCTGCCTTACCGCCAAGACGGTATGGCCCAGTGGGTCCACGAACCCCTCGTGACAGCCGTGCACATCATACAGATGGCATTGTACAATGCATAGGTGCTACGTCGATGTACAGGCCAGAGGGGAACTTTCCTGGAATTCCAAAGAACCTAATTTTTAGGGACCAGGAAGTGGGGGTACCCAGTACTTCTGGAAGCGAGGCCACACGCATCGTACCACGGCAAAACTTTCCAGGAGAAGTTCCCCAAACTGGCAAAAAGGGAAAAAGTCAAAAGAGGTGCAGAGTCTGCTCAAAGAGGGGGATAAGGACACAATATACCAATGCGACACGTGTCCCGAAAAAACAGGGCTCTGTATGAAAGATTGTTTTAGAATTTATAATACATCTCTTGATTTTTAATTTACCCTGATGCACTCCGCACATCTCATCCTGCTCATTTCTCTCCTCTGAGCCCTGCCGTGTGCCCAGGCAGCAGATAACAGCCACATGTAGGGTATTGCCATACCTGGGAGAACCTACACTGCAGAATATGGGGTGTATATCTCCGGTGGCACATGCTGGGCACAATATATCGGACACTGACATGGCATATATATATATATATATATATATATATATATATAATGTAGAAAAAAGCAGCACTTCAGAGCATTCAAGTATCACGGTGCTATGCGTCCTTGGCCGTCATCCACACTGTCCTGAATTGGATACACAAACGAGAGAATAGATGCAGCACTCCAAAAGTAGTTGCAAAGATAGTGGTTTATTCACCCATGTACAGAAATAGCTACGTTTCAGTCCTCTCAGCAGGACCTTTGTAAAGCTTGAAAGCCGAGTCAAACCAGGAGTGTATGAGGTACCAAACGCAGAGCAAGAGAGTAGTCAGTAAAGCCAGGGTCAATATGAAGCAGAAGACAAATAGTGCAAGCAGCAGCAGCAGAGCCAGGAAACAAACAGAATCACAGGCAAAGGAGAAGCAGGAATTGAAGGTATAAATAGACAGAGGGCGCGAGCTAGCTCCGTCTGGCAAGGCTGTGATAGGCTCTCCCACTCCTCAGCCTCCCAGCCTGAGTGGTAGAAGAAGGAGTCACTCTATCAGACTTAGGAGCAGGTGCAGACTGACTAACCACGGGCGTCGACACAAAAGCTGTGTCTGGCAGATCCTTTACACTACCCACCCTTTTATGAGGGACCACTGGACCCTTTCTAGGTGGACCTGGCTTATTGGGGAACCGAAGATGGAACCTCTTGAGCAATACCCCAGCGTGAACATCCCGGGCCGGTACCCAAGTTCTCTCCTCAGGCCCGTATCCTCTCCAATGGACCAGGTACTGGAGGGAGCCTTGGACCATCCTGCTGTCCACAATCTTGGCCACCTCGAATTCTACCCCTTCAGGGGTGAGAACAGGGACCAGAGGTTTCCTCGAGGGAGCCAAGGACGGGGACCAGCGTTTCAGGAGGGAGGCATGAAACACGTCGTGTATTCGAAAAGACGGGGGTAAGTCCAGTTGGAAGGAGACAGGGTTAAGGACTTTAATGACCTTGCACGGCCCTATATACCGGGGAGCAATTTTTTTTGACGGGATCTTAAGGCGCACATTTTTAGAAGACAGCCACACCAGACCACAAACAAGGGGTTAGCAGAACGTCTTCTATCTGCCTGAGTCTTTTGTATGCTCTGGGACGCCTCTAGGTTCTTCTGAACCTGGGCCCAGACTGTGCACAGTTCCCGATGAACAGCATCTACCTCGGGATCGTTGGAATTACCAGGTGTAACGGAGGAGAACCGTGGATTAAACCCAAAATTCCAGAAAAAGGGGGAGACCCCAGACGAGTTACTGACCCGGTTATTAAGGGAAAATTCAGCGAGGGAAATGAAGGAGACCCAATCATATTGACAGTCAGAGATAAAACACCTTAAATATTGTTCTAGAGACTGATTAGTCCTCTCAGTTTGGCCATTAGTTTCAGGATGGAAGGCCGAGGAGAAGGACAGATCAATCTCCAACTTCTTACAGAAGGCTCTCCAAAACAATGAAACAAATTGTACCCCTCTTGCAGAAACAATATTGACAGGAGCCCCATGAAGACACAGGATGTGTTTGACAAACAAGGTAGCTAACGTCTTTAGCATTGGGTAGTTTCTTGAGGGGCACAAAGTGGCACATCTTACTGAAGCGGTCTACTACAACCCACACCACCGACTTACCTTGAGATGGAGGCAGATCGGTGATAAAATTCATGGAGATATGGGTCCAAGGTCTCTGGGGAATGGGCAAAGAACATAGTAAGCCTGCTGGTCGGGACCTGGGGTCTTGGACCTAGCACAAATTTCACAAGCGGCGACGTAGGCCTTAACGTCTTTAGGCAACCCAGGCCACCAATAGTTTCTGGCAATGAGGTGCTTGGTACCCAGGATGCCTGGATGGCCAGATAGTGCAGAGTCATGATTCTCCCTGAGTACCCTTAGCCGGAATTGCTGGGGAACAAACAGCTTGTTTTCAGGAAGGTTCCCGGGAGCTGAACCTTGATCAGCCGCAATTTCGGAGACTAAGTCAGAATCAACAGAGGAAATGATTATACCTGGGGGCAAAACACAAGCAGGATCTTCCTGCAAAGGAGGGCTGGCCATGAAGCTACGCAACAGTGCATCAGCTTTAATATTTTTAGACCCAGCCCTATAGGTGACCAAAAAGTGGAATCTAGTACAAAATAACGCCCATCGAGCTTGCCTCGGGTTTAGCCTCCGGGCAAATTCTAGGAAAACCAGATTCTTGTGGTCGTTAAGGACAGTTACCTGGTGCCTAGCCCCCTCCAGGAAGTGGCGCCACTCTTCAAATGCCCATTTAATGGCTAAGAGTTTGCGGTTGCCAATGTCATAGTTACTCTCAGTGGGTGAGAACTTCCTGGAGAAGGCCCCGATACCCCTGAGGACGCTACATCGTAGCGAAACATGTCGGGGGGGCTTCTACCTTTATTTTAATAATTGTCCTATTGACACCTTTGAATCTAACTAATAACTAACTGCATGTAGCGCTCTGTGGTTGTGGTACTTAACCCTTTCTAGACAGAGCTCCTATGTCTGGCACTGTGCTAATTGCTGTCAGAAATGGACATTAACTTTAAAATTTCATGTAGTCTGTCCTTGTTGTAAATCGAATAAAGACTTTTTTATTTTTACTCTTTATTAATGGTTGGAAAACAGGGCTTATTTCTGCCAGCAGGCAGCCTTTTTTGAATCTTCCTGGAGAAGTAGGCACAGGGACGGAGATGGGTGAGGGACCTGGTACCCTGGGACAAGACAGCACCCACTCCCACCTCGAAAGCGTAAACCTCCACGATGAACGGCTCCATTTGGTTAGGCTGAATCAGCACTGTGGCCGAGACAAAGCACTTCTTAAGGACCTCAAAAGCCTGGACCGCCTCAGGAGGCCAGTGGAGGAGATCAGCACCTTTGCGAGTGGGATCCGTAAGAGGCTTAGCGATGACGAGAAGTTAGCAATAAATCTCCTATAATAATTAGCAAACCCCAGGAAGCACTGTAACGCCTTCAGGGAGGCAGGTTGGACCCATTCAGCCACAGCCTAAACCTTGGCAGGGTCCATGCGGAATTCGTGAGGAGTGAGGATTTGACCCAAAAATGGTATGTCTTGCACCCCAAACACACATTTTTCGGATTTAGCAAACAGTTAGTTTTCCCGAAGGACCTGGAGCACCTTCCTGACATGCTCAATGTGGGAGGACCAGTCCTTGGAAAACACCAGTATGTCATCAAGGTACACTACAAGAAATACCCCCAGGTAGTCTCTTAAAATCTCATTTATGAAATTCTGAAAGACGGCGGGAGCATTACACAACCCAAAGGGAATGACGAGGTATTTAAAATGACCTTCGGGCGTGATAAACGCAGTCTTCCACTCATCCCCCTCTTTGATGCGGATAAGGTTATAAGCCCCCAGTAGATCAAACTTAGAGAACCATTGGGCCCCCTGAACCTGATTAAAGAGATCAGGAATCAAAGGAAGGGGATACTGGTTCCTTACAGTGACCTTATTCAAGTTTCGGTAATCGATGCACGGCCTAAGACCACCATCCTTCTTCCCTACGAAGAAGAAGCCAGCACCTACCGGAGAAGTAGAGGGGCGAATGTAACCCTTGGCCAGGCATTCCTGGATATACTCTCTCATGGCTTCACGTTTGGGACAAGAGAGATTAAATATCCTAACCTTAGGGAGCTTAGCTCCTCGTACCAAATCGATTGCGTAATCGTACTCTCTATGAGGAGGTAACACTTCGGAGGCCTTTTTAGAAAAAACATCAGCGAAGTCCTGAATAACCTCAGGTAGAGTGTTCACCTCCTCAGGGAGAGAAATAGAATTAACAGAAAAACATGACGTCATGCATTCATTACCCCATTTGGTAAGATCCCCAGTATTCCAGTTAAACGTGGGATTATGCATCTGCAACCAGGGTAGGCCTAAAACCAAATCGGACGATAATCCCTGCATCACCAGTACAGAGAACTGCTCCAAATGCATGGAGCCAACAAGGAGTTCAAAAACAGGGGTATGCTGCGTAAAATAACCATTAGCAAGAGGAGTGGAGTCGATACCCACAACCGGGACAGGTTTAGGCAATTCAATCAATGGCATAGCTAGAGACATAGCAAATTCCACAGACATAATATTAGCAGAAGACCCTGAATCCACGAAGGCATTGCCGGTAGCAGACCTACCACCAAAAGAGACCTGAAAGGGAAGCAAGATCTTATTAGGTTTCATATTTACGGGAAATACCTGTGCGCCCAAGCTACCTCCCCGATGGTCACTTAGGCGCGGAAGTTTTCCGGCTGCTTATTCTTACGCCTAGGACAGTTTTTCACTTGATGCTTGTCATCCCCACAGTAGAAGCAGAGACCATTCTTCCTGCGGAACTCTCTACGTTGTTAGGGAGACACGGAGGCCCCGAGTTGCATAGGTTCATCCGAGTTTTCCATGGAAGAACGAAGCAACGGCACCTCGGGAGCCATCATGGGGGGGCCAGAGGAGAAGGCACAAAAACGTTCAAGTCGTCGTTCCCTGAGACGTCGGTCAAGACGTACCGCTAAAGCCATTACCTGATCTAGAGAGTCAGAAGAGGGATAGCTAACTAACAGGTCCATCAGGGCATTCGACAGATCCAATCAAAACTGGCACCTCAAGGCAGGGTCATTCCACCGAGAAGCTACACACCACTTCTTAAAGTCCGAACAGTACTCCTCAACGGGTCTCTTACCCTGACGTAAGTCACTAGCTGACTCTCGGCAAAGGCAGTCTTGTCAGTCTCGTCATATATGCGCCCGAGAGCATAAAACAAAAGGTCAACAGAGGAAAGCTCAGGGGCGTCGGGAGACAAGGAGAAGGCCCATTCTTGGGGCTTGCCCTGGAGTCGGGACATAATTATATCCACTCGCTGGCTCTCAGAACCTGAGGAGTGGGGCTTTAGACGGAAATAGAGCCTACAACTCTCCCGAAAGGAGAAAAAAGTCTTCCGGTCTCCTGAGAACCGGTCAGGCAACTTGAGGTGGGGTTCAAGAGGTGAGGTGGGGGGCACTACCAGGGTAGCATCATGCAGGTTGCCCCTCTGAGTCAGGGCTTGGACCTGTAGGGAGGGGCTCTGCATTTGCTGAGCCAGGGTCTCAAGGGGGTCCATAGTTGTGTCAGGGACCAGGGTAGACTAGGTATATGGGCCTGTGATTATGTAATGACGAGGTAGGGAGGAAGACAGGTGAGCCCTAATCTACCCGCCACAGTCCCTGCCTACTTGCAACGGCCCATCCTAGGCGACGGCGTACAACTGGGCGACGGTCCCTACTCTCACTATGTGAACGACAGACAGACAGACAAGGGTACAAAGAAGCTAAGGGAAATGGGGCAGATGCCCACGGCAACACCGTGAGACACAAGAGTAGTGAACGAGCCAAGTCAAACCAGGAGTGTACGAGGTACCAAACGCAGAGCAAGAGAGTAGTCAGTAAAGCCAGGGTCAATATGAAGCAGAGGACAAATAGTACAAGCAGCAGCAGCAGAGCCAGGAAACAAACAGAATCACAGGCAAAGGAGAAGCAGGAAATGAAGGTATAAATAGACAGAGGGTGAGAGCTAGCTCCGTCTGACCAGGCTGTGATAGGCTCTCCCACTCCTCAGCCTCCCAGCCTGAGTGGTAGAAGAAGGAGTCACTCTATCAGACTTAGGAGCAGGAGCAGACTGACAACCACGGGCGTCGACACAGAAGCTGTGTCTGGCAGATCCTTTACATGTGCAAACCTCATCATCAACTACAAAAAACGTCTGACTGCTGTGCTTGCCAACAAGGGTTTTGCCACCAAGTATTAAGTCTTGTTTGCCAAAGGGATCAAATACTTATTTCTCAGTGCACAATGCAAATAAATATATATAATTGCGACAATGTGATTTTCTTTTTTTTTTTTTTTATATAATCTATCTCTCACTGGTAAAATTAACCTAGCCTAAAAATTCTAGACAGTTCATGTCTTTGACAGTGGGCAATCTTACAAGATCAGCAAGGGATCAAATGCTTATTTCCTTCACTATATATATACATTATCTTTTACATAGTACCTGTGGGGTCAAAATGCTCACTACACCTCTAGATGAATGTCTTAAGGGGTGTCGTTTTTAAAATGGGGTCACTTCTCGGGGGTTTCAACTATACTGGTACCTCAGGGGCTTCTGCATACATGACATAGCACCAGAAAAGCTCCAGTAGGCCAAATGGTGGTCCTTTCCTTCTGAGCCCTGTCGTGTGCCCAGGCAGCTAATAACAGCCACATGTAGGGTATTGCCGTACCCGGGAGAACCCAGATTAAAGTTTATGGGGTGTATATCTCCGGGGGCACATGCTGGGCACAATATATCGGACACTGACATGGCATATATATATATATATATATATATATATATATATATATATACATATATATATAAAATTGCTAATCTCACTCTGCACCATCTGCTGCGCATTATCTTTTACACAGTACCTGTGGGGTCAAAATGCACACTACACTCTAGATGAATGTCTTAAGGGGTGTAGTTTTTACAATGGGATCACTTCTGGTGGGTTTCCATTGCTTTGATACCTCTGGGGCTCTGCAAATGCGACATGGCACCCGAAAACCAATCCAGCAAAATCTGGACTCCAACAAACACATAGCGCTCCTTTCGTTCTTAGCGTTCCCATGGGCCCAAACGGCAGTTTATCACCACAAATGGGGTATTGCCACACTCAGGACAATTTGGGAAAAAAAATGGGGTATTTTATTCCCTGTTAAAATAAGAAATTTTTATCAAAAATGACATCTTATTGGAAAAATGTCATTTTGTTAATTTCACAGCCCAATTCAAATACGTGCTGTGAAAAAACTGTGCGGTCAAAATGGTAACAACAACCATAAATTAATTCCTTGAGGGGTGTAGTTTACAAAATGGGGTCACTTTTGGGGAATTCCCACTGTTTTGGCACCTCAACACCTCTTTAAACCTGGCATGCTGCCTAAAATATATTCTAATAAAAAATAGGCCCCAAAATGCACTAGGTGCTTCTTTGCTTCTGGGGCTTGTGTTTTAGTCCACGAGCACACTAGAGCCACATGTGGGACATTTCTAAAAACTGCAGAATCTGGACAATACATATTTAGTAGTGTTTCTCTGGTAAAACCTTCTGTGTTATAGAAAAAAATGGACGCCCACTTGGTCAAAAAGTAAAACACGCCCAGTTGTCCATTAAGAAACTCATTAGAATAAAGCTAAAATAGGTCATAACTCCGTCAAAAATAATTGTTTTTCTAAATAAAAACACTGCTGTAATTTACATTACAGTGCCGATCACATCATGTACAAAATAGGGCACTTATAATGTGGTGACAGAGCCTCTTTAGGTGTAGTTCTTATGATTTTATTACCACTATTGAAAGCTGTTATGAAATTATGTTTACCAAACTTGGACTCATCTCTAACTAAGGGGGGTGAATGAATACATAAATCCTGGGAAAGTATCACCACTCTTTTTTGAGCGCCTTTAATGAGGTTAATTGGAAAACTTTTTTCTTTGAATCTTTTGGACAGTATTTTACATTCCTGAAAGAAATGCTCATTACTGGAGCAATACTTACAGATATGTCCGTACTGTCCAAAGGGTATATTTTTTAGCCAGGCAGGGAGATGAGCACTTTTAAAATCCAGATAACTGTTGACATCCGTAGTTTTGAAGTATGTATGTGTAACTATTGATCTGTTAACATCTTTGCTAATGGCAAGATCTAGGATATTAATATGAGTGGGAGAAAAAGAATGTGTAAAAGAAAGGCCATGGTCATTATTTAAACATTTTATATAATTATCAGCTTCAGCCGAGGTACCATTCCATATAAAAAATAAATAGTCTATATAACGTTTATAAAATAAAATATTGTTTGTAAACATAGGGTTAGCTAAAATGTATCGCTCTTCAAATTCACCCATATAGAGGTTAGCGTACGATGGTGCAAAGCGAGAGGCCATGGCTACGCCTCTGATCTGTTTGTATATGGAACTATGGAATGTGAATACATTGTGATGGAGAATAAATTTAATACAGTCAGACAGAAATGTTATTTGGTTATTGGGTATCGAGGGATTGGAGATAAAAAAATGATTTGATAGTGGCAATTCCCTTATCATGGGGAATGTTGGTGTAAAGAGATGTGTCGTCAGCTGTTAAAAAGTTAATGGATAAGAGAATATTAGCAGTGTTGAACAGACTTAATTCTCTGATGAGCTGCATTGAATCTTTAAGATAGGAAGGTAACGTCAAAACAAAGGGCTGAAGGTGTAAATCGATGAAGTGTGATAAATTGCTAGTTAAAGATCCAATTCCCGAAATGATAGGTCGGCCAGGGGGGTGGTGGAAGATTTATGGACTTTGGGTAAGTGGTATAAAAACGGGACAGAAGGAAAATAAACGGTCAAAAGTTTTTCTATATTTTGTTTATTAGGCCGTCAGTGAAAGCTGTATCTATTAACATTTTATTATCTGAAGTATATGATGGTAATGTATTGTGTTCTAATTTACAGTAAAATGTTGTGTCAGACAACAAACGAAGAGCTTCATTCATATAAGTTGTTCTATCCTGCACTACAATTCCTCCACCTTTGTCTGCAGTTCTAATGACTATAGCCTTATTCATCGCTAATGTCTTAATAGCTCTTATTTCCGAGGGATTCAAATTGGCAGTTTGAAAATTATATGTATCTAAAGTTTGAAGGTCATTATTGACTAGTGTTGAGAATGTCTCTAAAGCTGACCCACGATGGTAGGTGAGGTAGAAGTTTGATTTAGGATGTACATCAACAGAAAGAGCTTTGGTGTTAATGTTAAGTGCTGGATCATTAGTAGAGGAAGTGGGAGTAATTAAAAAAATTAGGCAAAAGTGTAAGTTTCCTGATGAACCTGTTTAGGTCCATAAACAGTTCAAAGCTATAGGGCCGAGATGTAGGATAAAATGATAAGCCTTTAGACAATAGATAAATTTCATTTTTATTTAAAGTATATCTCTACAAATGAAAACATTTTATCGGGTTAATTTGTTCTTTTTGGGTTTTACAAGTGGTTTTAGATTTATTCCTTCCTCCTCTATATCCTCTGCGTCGGTGTCTATTTTCCTTTTTTTTTTACATTTCCTGGATTGTATTAAAAAAAAACAAGTTATCGGCTGAATTTTTGGACCTTTTTATTATGGGTAATAGTAGGGTTGTGGTTTGGGATATTGGAGTAATGGGGGCTTTGGTTAACTGAGAGGGGAGTCCTAAAAAAGAAATGGTCAAGAAAGTGGTATATATTGGTAAAGTGTAGCTACCAAGTTTTGTGGTATTGATTGTACATGATTCCAAAGGGGCTATTGGTGCAGGACTGTTAATTGTATGTGAAGTTGGAGTAGAGGGCTGATCCGCCGCACCTTCATGTGTCGACAATTGTAACAGGGATGTTTAAATGGAATCTGAGAGAGCCATTTCAATAGAATCATTAAATAGCGGTGAACAAACTGGGATGGGAGGTGGGGAGAGTGAGAGGAGTAAAGTGGATTAAATAAGGTTGAGGGTTTTCAGGTGGTCCTCAAGTTCACCCAACGCCGCATGGAGGCTGTCTGACCCCATTTTGGCATTTTTTTTCAGGCCCTAACACTGCTGTCAATCATTATTTAAACCAGTGTCTGTTTTTTCACTGTTCCTGACCTGATGAAGACGCCGGTTCAGCGTTGAAACGCGTAGTCCTTATCAATAAATGGATTTTTAAACATAAATTCTCCACTACTCCATCCTGATGTTAGCAGCGCTTTATTGTGGTTCCAATTTTTTCTATTCCCTTATCTGTTACTTTAAGCGATCCCCTTTCCAGCGGATTAGCTTTTGAATCTAGCTGCAGCTACATCACATATCCATTGCCTGTACCAGTGTTGTGCCTGCTATAGCACAACTGTAATAGGTGAGTTCATACCACCTATTCTGCTTTCTCTATACACCGTGTGACCTGCACCATGTGGCGCCGTGTTTTTTTTTCTCCTCTCTAGATCATGGGCTAATTTGGTTCTTTAATTCAGGTGCGCGCGGTAGCCCTATAAGAACGTACACGAGCGTGCGCGCACACCCTACAAGACACGGCCGAGTGAAGCGGAAGTGAGCGCTGGCGTTTCCTGAGGAGGAGATGCGGGCCAGTGCTCACTGATCCCCATGGCTGCAGCCATCAGGAGGTGAGTAAACAGCCATGGGCATTACAGAATATCAACATTATTTCCACTAAAATGTTGAACTTTTTCATTTTCATAAAGAATAAAGCAGGAAAAAGCACCCCAAAATTTGTAAAGCAATTTCTACAAAGTATGGCTATACATGTGGTCATGAATGTTTTTTTTACTAGAAATTAATTAATCCTTTCTGGACTAATCCATTTTTTGCTTTTTTAGTTTTTCACTCCCCGCCTTCCAAGGGCGATAAATTTTTCCTTTTTCCGTCAATAGAGGGCTTATATATAAGGGCTTATTTCTTGTGGGAGGAGTTGTATTTTCTATATACACCATTTAAAGTACAATTTAATCTACTGTGAAACTGAAAATAACATTTTTTGCAGGCTAAAATTGGAAAAATCTGTGATTCCTCCATTGATTTTTAGGTTTTGTTTTTACTGCTTTCACCGAGCAGTAAAAACGACAAATTTTCTGCCACTCAATACAATTATGGTGATACCAAACTTATATATATTTTTTTATATTTTACTACTTCTACAAAGTAAAAATGATTTCTTAAAAAAAATCTTTTGTCTCACCACATTCCAAGAGGCATAACCAAGAGCTGTAGTTTTTATTAGTACCAATTTTTTGGTACATACAACTTTTTGAGCACTTTTCATAAATTTTGTTTTAAAACCAAGGTGACTAAAAAACAGAGATTTTGGAGTTTTAAATTCTTTATTATTTATGGCGTTCACCATGTATGTTAAAAAATGGTATATTGTAATAGTTCGGACTTTTACGGATGCAGCGATACCAATTTTGTGTATTTTTTTAGCTTTACTTTAGTGAAAAAATGGCAAAAGGGTTTTCTTTTGGACTTTAAATAAATGTTTATTTAATTTCTTCACTAATAACTTTATTTACTTTTTTTTTACACATTTTATTAGTCCCCCTAGGGAACTTGAACCAACGATCATTAGATCGCTGGTACAAGACACTGCAATACTAATGTATTGCAGTATATTGTCATTTTTACAGGCTCCTGTAACAGCGCGACCGCTGTTCCTGTCCTTTAGTCCCGGGTGTCAGCTGTAACGTGTGCGAAGTCGCTAATGCGCAGCGGATGGTGAGGAGTGAAAATTACAATTTGCCACTGATATGCCATATTAGTGCACAAAATGGTGTGTCCCAATTTGTGCAACTGAAGACAAATACCTTATAAAATATTAATCGGGTTCACCCAGGTATGGTGATACCATATCTGCTGACGTAAACTGCTGTTTGGGCACGTTGTAGGGCTCATAAAAGAGGGAGCGCCATTTGGCTTTTGGAGTGCAGATTTAGCTTGGTAGTAGTTATGTTTGGAGTTTTACTGGTATTTCAGTTTATAATATGGGGGTATATGTAATCTGTGCGGAGTACATCAGGGCATAATAAGAGGGTATAATAATGGGGTAAATAAATAATAATCCGCAGATGTGTGGCCAGTGTCGCACTGATAAATGGTAGCAGATGTTATCCGCTTTCGGAATACTCTGCATATTTTTCATCACCATAGTCAGTCTGAGAGCAATAAAGTTTCTATTTTTTCACCAACGGAGCTGTGTGAGGGCTTATTTGTTGCAGGACAATCTGTAGTTTTCATTGGTATCATTCTGGGGTACATGCGGTTTTTTTTTGTCACTTTTTATTCCATTTTTTGGCAAGCAAGGTGACCAAAAACCATCAATTCTGACAATGTTGTTTATTCTTTTTTTTACGGTATTGACAATTGTACTTTATTCTGCGGGTTGATATGATTATGGCGATACCATATGTATATAGTTTTTTCGTTTTGCAGCGTGTGCACAATAAAATCACTTTTTTAAATAAAATTATTTATTTTTTTGTGTCACCATATAGGGCATATTTTTTGCGGGAGGGGTTGTAGTTTTTATTGGTACCATTTTGAGGTATATGGGACTTTTTGATCACTTTTTATTGTATATTTTTGGAGGGGTGGTGACCAAAAAATAGTCATTCTGGCATTGTTTTTTCCTATATTAAAAGACTTATTATAGGAAAAAAATGTATAACTTTTATTTTTAAATGTTTATAAAACATTTTTATTAACTTATTTATACTTTTTTTTTTACTTGTCCCACTTGGGGACTTGAAGACTTGCAGCTCTGATCACTGCTAATATAATGTATTCTAACTGTCATTGTGACGTGACAGTCACTCAGAGTGAACCCGCTCCATACGATGCGGGTCTCGGCTGTTTGTTACAGACGACACTTCAGAGTAACGAGCGGCATCAATAACGACCGGAGCATTTAAATCGTTAGAAAGAGGGGTTGACCCCCTCTAACAGCTCATCGCGACCCCCTGCAACGCAATCGAGGGGGGGTGATTGTTGCTATGGCTGCCTGGGGGCCTAATGAAGGACCCCAGGTCTGCCACCTTGTACACCTATCCGGCAGGGCTTAATAGTTGCCTCTCAGAATCACGATATCCTGCAATACATTAGTATTGCAGTATATCGTGCAAGCGATCTAACGATCGCTGGCTGAAGTCCTCTAGGGGGCTAATAAAAAAAGTAAAAAAATATTAAAAGTTAAAAAAAAAAACCTTTTCCCATTTCCCCCTAGAGCATAGTAAAAAAAAATATAAATAAACATAATTGGTATCGCCATGACCATAAAACTCTGAACTATTACAATATATCATTATTTAACCCGCACGGTGAACACCGTAAAAAAAAAAAAACTGTAAACACCAGAATCTTTATTTTTTGGTCACCTAATCTCCCACAAAAAATGAAATAAAAAGTGATCAAACCGTCGCATGTACACCAAAATGGTATTATTAAAAACTACAGCTTATCCTGCAAAAAAATTAGCCCTCATACCACTTAAATCGACGGAAAAATAAAAAAATGTATGGCTCTCGGAATTTGGCGAAATTTTCTTTTTTTCACTTAGGTTTTTACTTGTAAAAGTAGTAAAATATAGAAAAAACAATATATATTTGGTATCGGTGTAATCATATTTACCCACAGAATAAAATTAACATGTTGTTTTAATTGCACAGTGAATTCCGTAAAAACGGGAGCAAAAAACCATGGAGGAATTTTCTACCCCACAAATAATTTTTATCCCGTTTCCTAGTACATTATACATTACGAAAAACTACAACTCATCCTGCAAAAATCAAGCCCTCATAGTACTATATAGACGGAAATATAGTATGGCTTTTGGAAGGTGGAGAGGGAAAAACGAAAATGAAAATCTGAAAAAGGGCTGCGGCGGGAAGGGGTTAAAGCGATTTTCAAGCTACTTAATGCATTCCTATGGACAGCTATTTATCACAGCAATTTTTTTGTAGTGAGATAAGTAGTCCAAGCCTAATGCATTCCTATGGACAGTGATTTATCAATCATTACAAAAAGAAATCTACGTCCGGCCCCAGCCTAAAGAAAATCCCCGAATGGTGTGTAAATCCATATGTAATTGTGGAACAAGGTTCGGAAAGCACTATGTATTCATGTGGGTGCATACGTAGGGGCCCAACCCAATAAGTAGAAAATAAGTACTATGCACACCAAATAGGAGTACAAGTTGTTTTTTTTATTATTCCAGTGTCAGTGCAACGTTTCGTTCAAACCTTGACCTTCCTCAGGCACTGTAAATTTCATAAATATATACATATTTTAGACTCCATGTAAAACAACATATATTGTCATAAACAGCATAGAACAGGTAATGTTTACGTTTCAAATAAACATATTTGAAAGCTTCATCAGAAGCAATATCAAAAGATGGGTAAACATATTCTGATCTAAGTGTCACAAAGATTTCATATGAAATATATATAAAATTTAATAAGTATCTAGCGAACGGTACATTTCATTTTGTTGAATACACGAACAACAAGAAAAAATGGCATATCATATAGCATAGGTAGTATTTATAGCACAGGTAACTACATTGATTACTTTCCTGTCAGTCAACTACCTATTCTCATTGTTTTCATTTCTAGTACTCGTAATGACATTGGACTGTTTTAATGCTTTACTGTTTTGCTGCACCTTATCCATCCTGCTCTTTTTTTACCTGGATACAACTTATTGTATTACATAGACTGCTTTCAAACTATATTTCGTACAATGTTTAATCATAATTTAAATTTTCCTAAGCTACTACTGCAGACATACCTCTGTACTGTACTGACCTCACGGCTAATAGAGCCAGCGGCTAGCTCTGCTTGAGCACTATTACTGTATGGGGCACTATCTACTTGCCAAAAGAGAAGAAGTGGGGATGCCATAATTAGGATTTTTATACTCAGAAAAAATCATCAGCTACTTGAGCTTAAAACAAAAATGTTAGTGTTTTTTTCCCTTCACACATTTTTTGTAAAATTATTTCATGTTCATGTGATGAGCACACAGAAAGACAACACACAAATGCTTTACAAAGGATTCAGGAACACAGTCAAATTTATGTTTAATAGTTGTTTTCAAAATGACTACTAAAAAAAACACTTTTACAATCAATATGCAAATTACCTTATTTAAACTTCGAGCTGCACTATCTTTTCCACCTGGAGTCAAATTTCTTAGCTGAACATCCAATAGGTCCACCAGCTGATCCATTGCCCGGACAGAATAGGTAATATCTCCAGCATTTAGGCGACCTCTTGTGTGCTCTGAAAGCTCTCTTGCAATGTTTGCAGCTGTTTCTAGTGACTTTAGCTAAAATAATAATAATTTTCATGTAAATATTCCAATAAATAGCAAGGACAATTATATATTTCTTAAGTGATGAAGCATGACAAGAAATATATAGGATCACCATGAAAGAAAAATTGTGATAGGGAACAGAAATAATCAGCTCCCTGTGATTAAGCTTGTAAACAGCACTGTCAATAGACAAGGAAACTTTTGATTATGATGTCCCTTCACATACATTTTCATGTCACAGGAGGATGATACATACAGTATATATTGAAATAGGTAAAAAATATATAATAATAAAATAATATAAGTATGAAACAATATAACTGATTTTACAGAGCCAAGAACTCTGGTCTAAATATACAATATCTAGGAGGACTCATTCAAGTAACAGTATAAGAAATCGGTACAAATAGTCACTCGGTATTCATGCGCAAACTGTTACTTGTAAAGTTCTGTGTGGTACAGTATCTTTCACTATCTTTCTATATGGTATTCGAATTGAATACCATATAAATGTTGTGTACTTCTGTATGAAATCCACATGGTGCTCCATATGTGTACCCTTAATTTTTATGGAGAATTCCGGCTTCAAAACTAGTTGTGCTCGCCAATAGTTTAAGGGAAAAACTGTATGCCTATGTAGGTTTTTGCACAGGTTCATCGACAAAGATGTAATTTAGGCGTCAATACAACATTTGAAAGAGCATGACATTATTTTTATAGCTGTATGCGGTGGTACAGAAACCGCCACTACTGTTATTTTATTACTACAGAGCTGTAATACAGTTGTGCGAATGAGCTGTTAGTAGAAGAGTCTTTATCATTAAAACAAAGGACAACACTACATTCTTAACAACACTGCCATACCATACCTTAACTACATCATTGGCACATCTCCAACAAAGAAACTACTCATTATGTCTTTTATATTTTAGTTCTGCTGTCTTGCATTGAAAGTAATCCTATCTTATATTTAAGTGCAGAGATTGTGAATAGACATCCCGTGGAATATCTATTCACTGTCTAAACACTTCAGTATTGTTAATGTGTTAGTATAAGACAGCACATAGTGATCTAAAAGGATCCCTATGCGCTGACTAAATGAATGGAGAGGAGTGCATGACGCTGATTGGTCAGTGTACAATGCCCACTTGGTCTAAATAAAAAATACGCCCACTTGGAAATTAAGCAACTCATTAGCATAAATCTAAAATCGCTAATAAAGTGGTGAAAACAGATCGTTTTATTAAATAAAAAGCACTGCCGTCACCTACATTATAGCGCCAATCTCCTTATGTAGGAGATACGGCACTTATAATGTGGTGACAGAGCCTCTTTAAAGAAATCAGTTCTAGGTAAATGAAATGTACTATAAAGGGAGTCAAAGGAACGCAGAGTATTATGAACATATAGATCCCCTATTTTACTAACCCCTAAGGTCATCCAGTTGGTTATATCAATGGAAGGAATCATTGAACTAAGGTAAAACAGAGGCATGCTATGTAGAGTCACCGAATCTGAGTCCAAGTTATTTGCTGCATACAAGTTATTTGCACTCATTCTGCGGCTCATTCATTTGGAGCAGTGTTCTGTACTAGTGATGCAGGGATTATCGTCCGATTTGGTTTTAGCCCTTCCCTGGTTGCAGATGCATATTCCCACGTTTAACTGGAGTACTGGGGTTCTTACTAAATGGGGTAATGAATGCATGACGTCCTGTTTTTCTGTTAATTCTATTTCTCCCCCTGAGGAGGTAAACACTCTACCTGAGTTTATTCAGGAGTTCAATGATGTTTTTTCTAAAAAGGCCTCCCAAGTGTTACCTCCTCATAGAGAATACTATTACGCAATCGATTTGGTACCAGGAGCTAAGCTCCCTAAGGGTAGGATATTTAATCTCTCTTGTCCTGAACGTGAGGCCATGAGAGAATATATCCAAGAAAGCCTGGCCAAGAGATACATTCGCTCCTCTACTTCTCCGGTAGGTGCTGGCTTCTTCTTCGTAGGGAAGATGGATGATGGTATTAGGCCGTGCATCGATTACCGAAACTTGAATAAGGTCACTGTAAGGAACCAGTATCCCCTTCCTTTGATTCCTGATCTCTTCAATCAGGTTCAAGGGGCCCAATGGTTCTCTAAGTTTGATCTTCGGTGGGCTTATAACCTTATCCGAGTCAGAGAAGGGGATGAGCGGAAGACTGTGTTTAACACGCCCGAAGGTAATTTCGAGTACCTCGTCATGCCCTTTGGGTTGTGTAATTCTCCCACGGTCTTCCAGAATTTCATAAATGAGATTTTAAGAGACTACCTGGGGGTAATTCTTGTAGTGTACATTGATGGCATACTTGTTTTTTCCAAGGACTGGTCCTCCCACATTGAGCATGTCAGGAAGGTACTCCAGGCCCTTTGGGAAAACAAACTCTTTGCTAAATCCGAAAAATGTGTGTTTGGGGTGCAGGAGATACCATTTTTGGGTCAAATCCTCACTCCTAATGAATTACGCATGGACCCTGCCAAGGTTCAGGCTGTGGCTGAATGGGTCCAACCTGCCTCCCTGAAGGTGTTAGTGCTTCCAGGGGTTTGCTAATTATTTCAGGAGATTCATTGCTAACCTCTCGGTCATCACTAAGCCTCTTACGGATCTTACTCGCAAAGGAGCTGATCTCCTCCCCTGGCCTCCGGAGGCGGCCCAGGCTTTTGAGATCCTTAAGAAGTGCTTTATCTCTGCCCCAGTGCTGATTCAGCCTAACCAAATGGAGCCATTCATCGTAGAGGTTGACGCCTCCGAGGTGGGACTGGGTGCTATCTTGTCCCAGGGTACCAGGTCCCTCACCTATCTCCATCCCTGTGCCTACTTCTCCAGGAAGTTCTCGCCCACTGAGAGTAACTATGACGTGGGCAACCGCGAACTCTTAGCCATTAAATGGCCATTTGAAGAGTGGCGCCACTTCTTGGAGTGGGCTAGGCACCAGGTAACGGTCCTTACCGACCACAAGAATCTGGTCTTCCTAGAATCTGCCCGGAGGCTAAACCCGAGACAAGCTCGATGGGCATTGTTTTTTTACTAGATTCAACTTTGTGGTCACCTATAGGGCTGGGTCTAAAAATATTAACGCTGATGCACTGTCGTGTAGCTTCATGGCCAGCCCTCCTTCGGAGGAAGATCCTGCTTGTGTTTTGCCCCCAGGTATAATAATATCCTCTGTTGATTCTGACTTAGTCTCCGAAATTGCGGCTGATCAAGGTTCAGCTCCCGGGAACCTTCCTGAGAACGAGCTGTTTGTTCCCCTGCAATTCCGGTTAATTCTCTGCACTATCTGGCCATCCAGGCATCCTGGGTACCAAGCACCTCATTTCTAGAAACTATTGGTGGCCTGGCTTGCCTGAAGACGTTAATGCCTATGTCGCCGCTTGTGAAATTTGTGCTAGGTCCAAGACTCCCAGGTCCCGACCAGCGGGCTTACTATGTCCTTTGCCCATTTCCCAGAGACCTTGGACCCATATCTCCATGGATTTTATCACCGATCTGCCTCCATCTCAAGGCAAGTCGGTGGTGTGGGTTGTAGTAGACCGATTTAGTAAGATGTGCCACTTTGTGCCCCTCAAGAAACTACCCAATACCAAGAGGCACTAATACACTGCAATACAATAGTATTGAATTGTATTATAAAAGCGATCGGAACAAATGCATAGTGAAGTCCCTTAGTGGGACTAGTAAAAAAATAAATATTGTTTTGCTTTATTAACCCCTTCCCTCTTTAGCCACTTTTGACCTTCCTGACAGAGCCTCATTTTTCAAATCTGACATGTTTCACTTTATGTGGTAATAACGTCGAAATGCTTTCACCTATCCGGGCGATTATGAGATTGTTTTCTCGTGACACATTGGACTTTTAGATAGTGGTAAAATTCGGTCGATACATTCAGTATTTAATTGTGAAAAACACGAAAATATAGTGAAAAATTGCAAACATTAGCATTTTTCTCAATTTAAATGTATCTGCTTGTAAGACAGGCAGTTATAACACACAAAATTGTTGCTAATTAACATCCCCCATATGTCTACTTTAGATTGGCATCGTTTTTTGAACATCCTTTTATTTTTCTATGACCTCACAAGGCTTAGAACTTTAGCAGCAATTTCTCACATTTTCAAGAAAATTTCAAAAGGCTATTTTTACAGGGGCCAGTTCAGTTGTGAAGTGGTTTTGAGGGCCTTATATATTAGAAACCCCTAAAAAGTCACCCCATTTTAAAAACTTCACCCCTCAAAGTATTCAAAACAGCATTTAGAAAATGTCTTAACCCTTTACACATTTCACAGGAATTAAAGCAAAGTAGAGGTGAAATTTACAAATTTCATATTTTTTTGCAGAAATAAATTTTTAATACAAGTTTTTTTATAACACAGAAGCTTTTACCAGAGAAATGCAACTCAATATTTGTTGCCCAGTTTCTGCAGTTTTAGGAAATATCCCACATGTGGCCGTAGCGTGCTACTGGACTGAAGCACTGGCCTCAGAAGCAAAGGAACACCTAGTGGATTTTGGGGCCTTATTTTTGTTAGAATATATTTTAGGCACCATGTCAGGTTTGAAGGGCTCTTGCGGTGCCAAAACAGTGAAAATCCCCCAAAAGTGACCCCATCTGGGAAACTAGACACCTCAAGGAAATTATCTAGGGGTGTAGTGAGCATTTTGACCGCACAGGTTTTTTACAGAAATTATTGGAAGTAGGCCGTGAAAATGAAAATCAACATTTCTTCAAAGAAAATGTAGGTTTAGCGAATTTTTTGTCATTTCCACAAGGACTAAAGGAGAAAAAGCACCGCAAAATTTGTAAAGCAATTTCTCCCGAGTAAAACACTACCCCACATGTGGTAATAAATGGATATTTGGACACACGGCAGGGCTTAGAAGGGAAAGAGCGCCGTTTGGCTTTTGGAGCTCAAATTTAGCAGGAATGGTTTGAGAGGCCATGTCACATTTACAAAGCCCCTGAGGGGACAAAACAGTGGAAACCCCCCACAAGTGACCCCATTTCGGAAACTACACCCATTGAGGAAATTATCTAGGAGTATAGTGAGCGTTTTGACCCCACAGGTTTTTTGCATAAATTATTGGAAGTAGGCTGTGAAAATGATAATCTAAATTTTTTCAAAGAAAATGTAGGTTTAGCTAATTTATTCTCATTTCCAGAAGGACTGAAGGAGAAAAAGGAGTAAAATTTGTAAAGCAATTTCTCCCGAGTAAAACAATACCCCACATGTGGTAATAAACGGCTGTTTGGACACACGGCAGGGCTTAGAAGGGAAAGAGCGCCATTTGGCTTTTGGAGTCCACATTTAGCAGGAATGGTTTGCGGAGGCCATGTCACATTTACGAAGCCCCTGAGGGGACTAAACAGTGGAAACCCCCCACAAGTGACCCCATTTTGGAGACTACACCCATTGAGGAAATTATCTAGGGGTATAGTGAGCGATTTGACCCCACAGTTTTTTTGCAGAAAATATTGGAAGTAGGCCATGAAAATAATAATCTATATTTTTTCCCAAAAAATCTAGGTTTAGCTAATTTTTTCTCATTTCCAGAAGGACTGAAGGAGAAAAAGCACCACAAAATTTGTAAAGCAATTTCTCCCGAGTAAAACAATACCCCACATGTGGTAATAAACGGCTGTTTGGACACACGGCAGGGCTTAGAAGGGAAAGATCACTATTTGGTTTTTTGAGATCACATTTAGCAGGAATGGTTTGCGGAGGCCAGGTCACATTTGCAAAGCCCCTGAGGGGACAAAACAATGAAAACGCCCAAAAAGGGACTCCATTTAGGAAACTACACCTCTTGAGGAATTCATCGAGGGGTGTAGTAAGCATTTTGACCCCACAGTTGTTTCATAGAATTTATTAGAATTAGGCAGTGAAAATAAAAACAGTCCTTTTTCTTCAATAAGACGTAGCTTTAGCGCAAATTTTTTAATTTTCTCAACAAATAAAGGAAAAAAAGAACCCAAAATTTGTAAAGCAATTTCTCCCGAGTATGGCAATACCCCATATGTGGTCATAAACTGCTGTTTGGGCAAACGGCAGGGCTCAGAAGGAAAGGACCGCCATTTGGAGTGCAGATGTTGCTGGATTGGTTTCTGGGCGCCTGTGGGCCCAAAACAGTGGAAACCCCCCAGAAGTGACCCCATTTTGGAAACGACACCCCTCAATGCATTTACCAAGGGGTGTAGTAAGCATTTTAACCCTGCAGGTGTTTTGTAGAAATTAGTGTTCACTCGATGTTGCAGAGTGAAAATGGGATTTTCTTCCATAGATATGCCAATATGTGGTGCCCGGCTTGTGCCACCATAACAAGACAGCCCTCTAATTATTATGCGGTGTTTCCCGGTTTTAGAAACACCCTACATGTGGCCCTAATCTTTTGCCTGGACATATGACAGGGCTCAGGAGTGAAGAGTACCATGCGGAGTGGAGGCCTAATTTGGCGATTTACAAAGTATTGGTTCACAACTGCAGAGGCTCAGATGTGAAATAATAAAAAGAAACCCCTGAGAAGTGACCCCATTATGGAAACTGCACCCCTCAAGGCATTTATTAAGAGGTGTAGTGAGCATTTTCACACCACAGGTCTTTTCCATAAATGAATGCACTGCGGATGGTGCAAATTAAAAATTTATATTTTTCCCTAGATATGCCATTCAGTGGCAAATATGTCATGCCAAGCTTATGACACTGGAGACACACACCCCAAAAATTGTTAAAAGGGTTCTCCCGGGTATGACGATGCCATATATGTTGAAGGAAACTGCTGTTTGGGCACGCTGTAGGGTTCAGAGCCGAGGGAGCACCATTTGGCTTTTGGAGAGCGGATTTTGCTTGGTACTAAATTTGTTTGAGTATTGCTGGTGTTTTATAATGTGGGGGTACATGTAAGCGGGGCGGAGTATATAAGGGGCATAGTCAGGTGGTATGAAAAAAAAAAAATAATCCATAGATGTGTGTTACGCTGTGAAGCAATCCTTTCCGCACAGGCCAGTGTCGCACTGATAAATGGTGTCATTTCTTACCCCCCTTTTGGTCCACACTCTGCACCTTTGTAGTTTGAGGAATTTTGCTTGGAAAGTATTGTCCTGGTATAATACGGGCACCGTCGCTTCCAGCGGATATGTTTGGGCCCTCCCTTTCCTGGTTCCCTAATTTTAGGTCCTTGATAAATCGCCTCTTCAAACTGAAGAAATGTTCCCCTCGGGCACAACTGCATATTTTTTTATTTCCTGACTTATTGGAGCCATAACTAATTTTATTTTTCATAGACGTAGCGGTATGAGGGCTAGTTTGTTGCGGGATGAGCTGTAGTTATTATTGGTACCATTTTGGGGTACATGTGACTTTTTGATCACCTTTTATCCTATTTTTTGGGATGCCAGGTAAACAAAAAAATGCAATTCTGGCACAGCTTTTTTCGTTTTTTTTATACAGCGTTCACCATGCGTTATAAATTACATGTTAACTTTATTCTGTGGGTCAGTACGATTCCGGCGATACCTAATTTATAGCACTTTTTTATGTTTTACAACTTTTTTCACAATAAAATTACTTTTGTAAAAAGAATGTATTTTTTTTCTGTCGCCAAGTTGTGAGAACCATAACTTTTTAATTTTTTTGTCGACGGAGCTGTATGAGTGCTTGTTTTTTGCGGGACGAGCTATAGTTTTTATAGGTACCATTTTTGGATACGTGCAACTTTTTGATCACTTTTTATTCTAATATTTGTAGGGCAAAGTGACTAAAAAACAGAAACTCTGGTAACGTTTTTTACAGTTTTTTTTACGCTGTTCACCGCGTGCAATAAATAATACAATATTTTGATACCTCAGGTCGTTACGGTCGTGACGATACCAAATACATATTATTATTATTTTTCAATAATAAAGGACTTGATAAGAGTAAAAGGGGGATTGTGTTTTATTTGATTACTTGAAACTTTTATTGTTTTCAAACTTTTATTTTTTGCACTTTTTTTTACACTTTTTTACACTTTTTTATACTTTTTTTACACTTTTCTTCAAGTCCCACTAGGGGACTTGAAGGTCCAACGGTCAGATTTTTTTTTTTCTAATACATTGCACTACCTATGTAGTGCAATGTATTAGATCTGTCAGTCATTCACTGACAGCAAGCCGATTAGGCTTCGCCTCCCGGCAGGGCCTAAATCGGCTTCCGTAATGGCAGAGCAGGAGACCATTGTGTCTCCTGTTGCCATAACAGCAGTCGCCAGTCCCGATTGCCTGTCAGGGCTGGCGATCTGCTAGTAACCGCTACGATGCAGCAATCGCTTTCGATTGCTGCATCGAAGGGGTTAATGGCAGGGATCGAAGCTAGCTCCGGTTCCTGCCGTTACAGGTGGATGTCAGCTGTACAGTACAGCTGACTTCCACCGCTGATGACGCCGGATCAGCTCCTGACCCGGCGCCATCTTGCCGGCAGCTACGGAAGCCGATCAGGCTCCGCCGCCGGGCGGATCTTGTCCGGCTTCAGTGCTAGGCAGACCGGGAGGCTAGTGTTAGGCCTCCGGTTGCCATTGCAGCCACCGGAACCCCGGCAATTTCATTGCTGGGGCTCCGATGAGCTGCAAACACCTTAAGTGCAGCGATCGCGTTTGAGCGCTGCACTTAAGGGGTTAATGGCGGGGATCGAAGCTAATTTCGGTCCCCGCCGTTACAGTCGGATGTCAGCTGTAAGATACAGCTGAGATCCGGTGATGATGGCACCGACTCAGCTTCTGAGCCGGTGCCAAACATTTGATGTACATGTACGGCATTTTGTGGGAAGTCAATGCTTTCCATGACGTACATGTACGGCAAATGTCGGGAAGGGGTTAAGTGAAAAATAAATTTCCCCTTACAAAATGCTTTATTATTATTATAAAAAACAAAAAAAAGCTACACATTTCGTATCACCGCATCCGTAATGACCCCAACTATAAAGTTATTACATTTTTTAACCCGCACGGTGAACGGCGTAAACAAATAATTAAAAAACAATGCAAAAATTGCGGTTTTCTATAAATCCTGCCTTAAAAAAAAAAATGAGATAAAAAGTGATCAAACAGTTGCATCTACTCCAAAATGGTACCAATAAAAACTACAAGTCGTCCCGCAAAAAAAACGCCCTCACACAACTGCATTGGCGGAAAAATAAAAAAGTTCTGACTATTGAAATATGGAGACACAAAAATAAATCATTTTGAAAAAAAGTTTTTACTGTGTAAAAGTAGTAAAAAAAAAAAATCTATATAAATTTGGTATTGTTGCAACCGTAACAACCCACTGAATAAAGTTGTTGTGTTATTTACACGTTAAACAGCGTAAATTTGGGACGCAAAAAAGTGTGGCGAAATTGCTGCTTCCCCACCCTCCAACAAAAAAGTTAGTAAAAGTGAATCAATAAAGTCTATGTACCCCAAAATGGTGTTAATAAAAAATAAAACTTGTCCCGCAATAAACAAGACCTTATACAGCTATGTCGACGTAAAAATAAAAAAGTTATAGCTCTTTGAATGAAACCCAGAAAGCCCTTTTTTCTATCATCAACCTAAGATCCACAATGATCCAAAAGAATCCACTTGGACACCCAATAATATCAGGTATTAATTCACTAAACTGCCAGCTATCTCATTTTATAGATCTACACCTACAGGAACACGTGACACAACTTCCCTCCTACTTTAACCCCTTAAGGACGCAGCCTAGTTTTGGCCTTAAAGAGGCTCTGTCACCAGATTTTGCAACCCCTATCTGCTATTGCAGCAGATAGGCGCTGCAATGTAGATTACAGTAACGTTTTTATTTTAAAAAAACGAGCATTTTTGGCCAAGTTATGACCATTTTTGTAGTTATGCAAATGAGGCTTGCAAAAGTCCAAGTGGGTGTGTTTAAAAGTAAAAGTCCAAGTGGGCGTGTATTAGGTGCGTACATCGGGGCGTTTTTAATACTTTCACTAGCTGGGCGCTCTGATGAGAAGTAACATCCTCTTCTCTTCAGAACGCCCAGCTTGTGACAGTGCAGATCTGTGACGTCACTCACAGGTCCTGCATCGTGACGGCCACATCGGCACCAGAGGCTACAGTTGATTCTGCAGTCGATCTTACCTGCAAACGCTGATGCTGCTGCAGAATCAACTGTAGCCTCTGCTGCCGATGTGGCCGTCACGATGCAGGACCTGTGAGTGACGTCACAGATCTGCACTGTCACAAGCTGGGCGTTCTGAAGAGAAGAGGATGTTACTTCTCTTCACAGCGCCCAGCTAGTAAAAGTATTAAAAACGCCCCGCTGTACGCACCTAATACACGCCCACTTGGACTTTTACTTTTAAACACACCCACTTGGACTTTTGCAAGCCTCATTTGCATAATTACAAAAATGGTCATAACTTGGCCAAAAATGCTCGTTTTTTAAAAATAAAAACGTTACTGTAATCTACATTGCAGCGCCTATCTGCTGCAATAGCAGATAGGGGTTGCAAAATCTGGTGACAGAGCCTCTTTAAGGCTCAGAGCCCATTTTTCAAATCTGACATATTTCACTTTATGTGGTAATAACGTCGGAATGCTTAAACCTACCCAAGCGATTCTGAGATTGTTTTCTCGTGACACATTGGGCTTCATATTCGTGGTAAAATTTGGTCGATATATTTAGTGTTTATTGGTGAAAAATTGCAAAATGTAGAGAAAATTTTGAAAAAATTGCATTTTTCAGAATTTAAATGCATCTGCTTGTAAAACAGACGGTTATACCACCCAAAATAGTTACTACTTCACATTTCCCATATGTCTACTTTAGATTGGCATCGTTTTTTGAACATTCTTTTATTTTTCTTGGACGTTACAAGGCTTAGAACATAAACAACAATTTCTCATATTTTTAAGAAAATTTCAAAAGCCTTTTTTTTAAGGTACCTCTTGAGTTCTGAAGTGGCTTTGTGGGGCCTATGTATTAGAAACGCTGATAAAACACCCCATTTTAAAAACTAGACCCCTCAAAGTATTCAAAACAGCAGTTATAAAGTTTTTTAACCCTTCAGGCATGTCACAGGAATTAAAGCAAAGTGGAGGTGAAATTTGCAAATTTCATTTTTCTTGCTGAATTTCAATTTTATTCATTTTTTTTTCTGTAACACAGAAGGTTTTACCAGAGAAACACTACTAAATATGTATTTTCCAGATTCTGCAGTTTTTAGAAATGTCCCACATGTGGCCCTACTGTGCTCGTGGACTAAAAGACAAGCCCTAGAATCAAAGAAGCACCTAGTGCATTTTGAGTCCTCTTTTTTATTAGAATATATTTTAGGCAGCATGCCAGGTTTGAAGAGGTGTTGAGGTGTCAAAACAGTAGGAATCCCCCAATAGTGACCCCATTTTGTAAACTACACCCCTCAAGGAATTCATTTAGGGTTGTTGTTACCATTTTGACCGCACATTTTTTTCACAGCACGTATTTGAATTGGGCTCTGAAATGAAAAAAATGTCATTTTTTCCAATAAAATGTCATTTGTGATCAAAATTTCTTATTTTCACAGGGAACAAAATACCCCATTTTGTTGCCCAATTTGTCCTTAGTGTGGCAGTACCCCATTTGTGGTGATAAACTGCCGTTTGGGCCCATGGGAGGGCTCAGAAGGAAAGGAGCGCTATATGTTTGTTGGAGTCCAGATTTTGTTGGATTGGTTTTCGGGTGCCATGTCGCATTTGCAGAGCCTCAGAGGTATCAAAGCAATGGAAACCCACCAAAAGTGACCCCATTTTGGAAACTACACCCCTCAAGGAATTCATTTATGGTTGTTGTTAGCATTTTGACCGCACAGTTTTTTCACAGCACCTATTTCAATTGGGCTGTGACATTAAAAAAATGTCATTTTTTCCAATAAGATGTAATTTTTTACCAAAATTTCTTATTTTCACAGGGAACAAAATACTCAATTTTGTTGCCCAATTTCTCCTGAGTGCATCAATACCCCATTTGTGGCAATAAACTGCCGTTTGGGCCCATGGGAGGCCTCAGAAGGGAAGGAGCGCTGTGTGTTCTTTGGAGTACAGATTTTGCTGGTTTGGTTTTTGTGTGCCATGTCGCATTTGCAGAGCCTCAGAGGTATCAAAGCAATGGAAACCCACCAGAAGTGACCCCATTTTGGAAACTACACCCCTCAAGGAATTCATTTATGGGTAATGTGACCATTTAGACCCCATGGTTTCTTCACAGAACTTATTTGAATTGGGCTGGGAATGAAAACAAAATTATTTTTGTCAAATAATATGTAGTTTTGGCTGAAAATTTCTTATTTTCACAAGAAACAAAATACCCCATTCTGTTGCGCAATTTGTTCTGAGTGCCACAATACCCCATTTGTTGTGATAAACTGCCGTTTGGGCCCATGGGAGGGCTCAGAAGGAAAGGACCACCATTTGGCCTACTCGGGATTTTCTAGTGCGAAGTCATGTATGCAGAAGTCCCTGAGGTACCAGTACAGTTGAAACCCGCAAGAAGTGACCCCGTTTTAAAAACTACACCCTTAAGGCATTCATCTAGAGGTGTAGTGACCATTTTGACCGGAGACCTACACCCCATAAACTGTAATGTGGGTTCTCCCGGGTATGGCAATACCCTACATGTGGCTGTTATCAGCTGCCTGGACACACAGCAGGGCCCAGAGGGGAAAGACGAGGGGGGATAAGCTGTGCGGAGTGCATCAGGGTAAGTAAAATTGGGGTAAATTATAAACCAAGGGATGTATGATAAATTTTAAAACACTTTCATACAGAGCTCTGGTTATTCGGGACACGTGTCACATTGATATATTGTGTCCTCCCTTATCCCCCTCTTATAGCAGACTTTGCACCTCTTTTGACTTTTTCCCTTCTTGCCAGTTTGGGGAACTTCCCCTGGAAAGTGTTGCCCTGGTACGATGCGTGTGGGCTCGCTTCCAGAAGTACTGGGTGCCCCCCCTTCTTGGTCCCTAAAGATTAGGTTCTTGATAATCACCTCTTGAAATTCCAGGAAAGTTCCCGTCTGGCCTGCACATCGACGTAGCATGTACGCATTGTACAATGCCATCTGTATGATGTGCCTGGCCAGCTTCTTATACCACACCGCATGGCGCTGTAGGGCTTCAGGGCTTGATCTTACAAGTCCATCACTCCCATGTACCTATTGTAGTCCAGGATGCAGTCTGGTTTGGGGGTGGCCTTTCCTTCATATATCCTAAACCTGTAGGTATACCCTGATGCACTCTCACAGCTTATACATCTTCACGCCATACCTTGCCCTCTTACCCGGCAGGTACTCGCGGAATTGAACCCTCCCTTTAAAATGTACCAGGGACTCATCAATAGAAATACACTTCTCGGGGGTGTATGCTTGGGAAAACCGGGCACTGGAACGGTCTAATAGGGGTCTCCGTTTAGACAAACGGTCAAAACTGGGGTAATCTCGGGGTGGGCACGGCTCATTATCAGTATAATGTAAGAAGCGAAGTATTGCCTCATTTATTTATTTTTTTAGGTTCCAGTTCAGTTCTGAAGTTGCTTTGAGGGGCCCATATATTAGAAACCCCTATCAAATACCCCATTTTAGAAACTAGACCCCTCAAAGTATTCACAACAGCATGTAGAAAGTTTATGAACCCTTTAGGTGTTTCACAAAAATTTAGAGCAAAGTAGAGGTGAAATTTACATTTTTTTTTTGTCAGAAAATCCTCTTTATACCATTTTTTTTATAACACAAAAGGATTTATCACAGAAACGCAACTTAATACGTATTGCCCAGATTCTGCAGTTTAGAGAAATATCCCACATGTGGCCCTTGGGCGGTAATGGACTGAAACACCGGCCTCCGAAGCAAAGGAGCACCCAGTGGATTTTGAGGCCTCTTTTTTATTAGGCACCATGTCCGGTTTGAAGAGGTCTTGTGGTGCCAAAACATTGGGAACCCCCCAAAAGTGACCCCAATTTGGAAACTAGACCCCTTGAGGAATCCATTGTAGTTTTCTTGGGGTGCATGCGGCTTTTTGATCAGTTTTTATTCTATTTTTAGGTGGCGTGGTGACTAAAAAACAGCAATTCTACTATTGTTTTTTTTTCGTTTTTTTTTACAGCGTTCACCGTGCGCTATAAATGACATATTCACTTTATTCTGCGGGGCGATACGATTACGGCGATACCAGATGTTTATAGTTTTTTTTTATGTCTTATGGCGTTTGCACAATAAAATACGTTTTGTAAACAATCATTCACTTTTTGTGTTACCTTATTCTAAGAGCCATAACGTTTTTATTTTTCAATCAATAAAGCCGTGCGAGGACTTATTTTTTGCGTAATGAACTGTAGTTTTGATCAGCACCATTTTTAGGTACATGCGACTTTTTTATCTCTTTTTATTCCATTTTTTGGGAGGTGAAGTGACCAAAGAATTGTGATTGTGGTTCGGTTTATTATTATTTTATTTTACGGCGTTCACCGTGCGGGATAAATAATGAAATAATTTTGTAGTTCAGGCCGTTACGGACGCGGCGATACCAATTATGTATAGTTTATTTGTTTGTTTATATATTTTTATTAATAATAAAGGACTGATAAGGGAAAAGGGGGGATTTTTACTTTTATTACTTTTAAATCTTTTATTTTCTAATTTTTACACATCTTTTTTTAACTTTTTTTTCACTTTATTACTTTGTCCCACTAGGGGACATGAGGGCAGGAGGCTCTGATCGCTATTCTAATACACTGCACTACATGCGTAGTGCAGTGTATTAGAACTGTCAGCTACTCACTGACAGCAAGCATAGTGGGTCCTGCCGTTGTCAGGACCCACTAGGCTTCCGTCTATGGCATAGCCGGACGCCATTGTTTGGTGTCCGGTTGCCATAGTCACCATCGCCGGCCGCTATCGCGTAGCAGGCCGGCGATGGCAGCTTAACCCCTAAAAAGCCGCGATCTCTATAGAACGCGGCTTTTAAGGGGTTAATCAGCGGGGACACAGCGATCGGTCCCCGCTGTAGGAGCTGTGACAGCTGCTGAACAAGACAGCAGCGTCACAGCTCCTGTATGTGTCGGGAGGACGGCCGAAACGGCCGTTACTCCCGAGACGTACTATTACGGCATGGAGCGCGAACGATACAGCTGCCATGACGTAATAGTACGTCAAGGAGCTGGAAGGGGTTAAAGACTCTACTGGTCTAATCAGGGATTTGAAAAAACAGAGATGGAACAAAAGCTACACTCTAATGACCCTAGATGTGATATCTCTGTACTCTAATATCAAACATGAATTAGGCCTTGAAGCAACGTGATTCTATCTGGAAAAAAAAAATTATTACACAAAGACCAAAGCCTAAAATTCATACTGATTAGGAACATCTTTAAATATTAAGGCAGGCTATACCAACAAATAAAAAGGCACAGCCATGGAGACTCGGGGTGCCCTCAGTTATGCTAATTTGTTTATGAGTCGATTTGAATCCCTTTACATTCTGGATGGACATAAACATCTAGACAAACTGGTTTATTATACCGGATATATTAACGATCTTTTTATCTTATGGGCAGGATCACCTGAAGAAATCATGTATTTTGTAGATCATCTCAATAAGAACACTTGGGCTATTAGTTTCACCCAGGGCCGATTCTAGCTTTTCTGCTGCCTAAGGCGAAAATTGAAATGGAGCCCCCTGGATTTTGATTCAAATCCACCTGGCTAGTCTACATCACTACCAGCCTTCTCAACTCCGGGACATGTGCCATTGCCTTGTACTCCCCTGGCATGCGCAGTGCAGCGATGAAGCCGGGTAGAATACACCACGCTAGACGGTGCGTGCCCAAGTAGTACAAGGCAATGGCAAATCCGAGAAAATTGTATCAGCGAGGGGAATGTCAATCAAACATGGAAAGGTGGAATTGGAGGCAGGGTGATGTGACTCTTCAGGATAGTGGCACCGCCCCATCACCCTTTAATGAGTAATTAGCATATAGTGTGCACCGTTTTAAAGTTGATTTTATAGATTTTGCTGCATCTGAAAAAACATACATTTGGAAATATTGTCAGGTCATGTATTACCGCATGGTGGCTGTTCAAGGGGTTAAAACTACTAGACAGGTTTCCATTAAATATACAATGAATTGGAAACAATTCCATCTGCCCTGCAATTTTGTTATTAGAAATATATTCTACATATTTACAGCTCCAGAACCAAGCTCATTACATATAAACAGCTCCAGAACCAAGCTCATTACATATATACAGCACCAGAACAAAGCTAAGTACATATATACAGCACCAGAACATGCTCAGTACCTATATACAGCACCAGAACAAAGCTCAGTACATATGTACAGCACCAGAATTAAGCTTATTACAGGGGCGTGGCTTGGCGATGGCGGTGTGAGGACGCATGTAATCGGAGCTCCGGACCTGCATCACTCTCAGCACACTACCACGGGCTCACTTACCTGCTCCAGCGGCGGGATGACCAAAGGGCGACACCGCAAGTCGCAGTCGGTCACTCCCGGCCCCACATCTATGGACAGGTTCCTCCGATCTGGCCGCGACGGGACTTCTTCGCGGCCCTCTTCCATCCCAGCTGTACGCCGCAGTCGGTCCCCGACGTCGCGTGGGGATTCTCCGCCTACCGGCACCGTGGTCCCGGCTGGACCCTCCAGAGGACTGCAGGACCGCTCCCCTGATGCTCCGTCCCCGGAGGTAGGTCCAGGTGAAGGGGCCGTGGCAGGGTCTGTGTCTCCGGTGAGAGCCGCTGCTCCCCTCCCCCCGCTGCATCCACATGAGCCCGGGCAGGAACATGGCCGCCGGGCATTCAAAGGCGTGGCAGATCAGGCGCCATTTTCTTCCACTGTCCCCCTGCACTATCCCTCAGAGGACTGGTCACTCCTGAGCCAGGGCACACCGGCCATATTAAGGGGCCCGCTCACCCCATCCACTGTCCAGGGGGACCCCCACCCTGTTTCATCTACAGGCCCGCCCCTCCATGGAACGGACCCTGGCAGAGTTATGGGAAATGGTGAGGGCATTGCCCACGAAATCTGATTTGGATGCTCGCCCCTCACGGCCGGAAGAGAAACTTTACCGTGTCATAGGGGTGGTGTCCCAAGATTTACAATCTTTAACCACACGGGTTAAGCTCATGAACAGACCACGCGACTCGGCCATTGAAATGTATAGGGTGCATCGCTTAGCAGGCCCACGGAACAGGGAAAGTAACCGCCCGCGAGATGTCATCTGCAGGGTGCACTTTTACAAACAAAAAGAGGACATTGCACGGCGAGCATGGGAGTGGGGGGCCATTCCTTTCCAGGGTGCTGAGGTGACCATCTTGCTGGATGTCTTTAGGCTGACCCTACACATGCGTAGGGTGATACGCCCTTTGCTGGAGGCTACCAAAGAAGCGGGCGCTTCCTATAGATGGGGCCATCCCTTCCACGTAATTCTCCGCCGCCAGGGGCAATCATTTGCTGTACGCTCTCCGGAAGATTTGGAAGCTGCCTTCCGTTTCCTAGAGATCTCCCCATTGCGCCTCCCGGATTGGACGGAGCCACCGCCGTCGCTCTTCCCTAGGGGGGCTCTTTACCCGGACTCTGTGCGCCCTTCTCTGCCTCATCCTAGAGACGGTCCTCGCGAGCAACGGGCATCCGGACGGCGTTTGTCCCGAAGAGACTGACTGGCCCGCGGCCAGAAGGCTAGCGTATCTCTGTCTCCATAAGGGTGTCAGTGGGGGCCTGTTTGTCATGAGTGTCTAACCCCCCTTTTTTTCTTCTCAGGTTTTTGCGGGAGTGACTGTTGCCGGGCCGAAGGGGAATTTGTGTTGGCCAGTGGGTCCTGTTTGCGGGGTCAGGGGGAATGTCTCAGGGACCCTCTTCCTCCCTCTCTACTGCCCTGCGGTGGGAGGTCAGGAATCTACATATACCCGTTATAGTCGGCCTGTTGAGTCTGGGGTTTCCGGTCTGCTCTCTTTTGGGCTTATAACAACTCAGTTCCATTTAGTGGCAAGTTTCAGGTGGATCACCTCTTCACACCGCTGTCCTTCTACGTTCCCCACTAGGTTTCCGTGAAGTTGTGTCGTGTTCAGGAGGTGATTTCTCCCGGGATCGACATAATACGCAAAGTATTGTTTAGGGGTTTTGCACTCCTCTGTTAGCGGGACGCTAGTGTCCCTCTTCTTGGACCCCCTCCCTGTCTACGGGGGTAGCCTTCTCTTTTCCCCTCCTTTCTCCCCCTTTCTGATTTCCCACTTTGGCTCCACATGTCTAACATTACGGTTGTTTCCCTGAATGCACAGGGCCTGAACATCCCAGAGAAGAGATCCTCCATCCTCCGTCTTCTCTGGAAAAAGAAAGCGCATGTGGCGTTTCCTCAGGAAACTCACTTCCGGGCGGACAGCGTTCCATGGTTGACGGACTCTCATTATACGGAGGGGTATCACAGTGCCTCGCCGGACTCCAAGACCAAGGGGGTCTCTATTTTGATCTCGCGTTCTCTTCCATGGGAGCACGTGGAGACTCACACGGATGGAGCGGGACGGTATCTCTTCGTGAAGGGTAGGTTGGCTAACACATTGTTCACATTGGCTACATACTATCTCCCTAACACTGGTCAGGTCGCCTTTCTTGAAGGTGTCTTGACGGAGATGGATGGTTTTTTGGAAGGCACTCTCATACTAGGGGGGGATCTGAACCTTACATTGGACCCAACAATAGACTCCTCGCACGGACATTCGTCGTTACCCAGGTTAGCACATCGCCGGGTGCGTAGGTTGTTACATCAACACCAGCTGGTGGACACGTGGCGGCTTATGCACCCGACGACAAAAGACTACACCTTCTTTTCGGCCCCCCACAACACATACACCAGACTAGACTACTTCTTCCTTCGCCACTCCCATCTATCCAACCTCTCCTCAGTCTCTATTGATAACATAACCTTCTCGGACCACGCCCTCATTACTCTCACTCTCTGTCTCCCAGCAGCCCACCCTCGCTCCTGGCAGTGGCGGTTAAATGATTCGCTCCTGCAGGACTCGACGGTAATTGCGAAAATACACAGGGACCTACGGGAGTATTTTGCCACGAATGTTTCTCCAGATGTAGGTCCGCTCAGTGTTTGGGAGGCACATAAGTGCGTGATTCGGGGCTTCTTCATTCGGATCGGATCTAAACTTAAAAGGGAGCGGACGGCTCACTTGAGTGACCTGTTATCCCGTATACACATCCTGGAGCAGTCCCACAAGGCCTCCCTGGACCGGGTGGTGGGAGCGGAGCTGGGGCAGTTGCGTGTTCAGGTCCGTTCTCTTTGTCTTGCCAAGGCTAGGGCCTCCCTGGTAAAGTGTAGACGACATTTCTACGAATTTAGTAACAAACCAGGCAAGACTTTGGCGCGGGCATTGCGGAAAACCAGGTCCCGTACCTATGTCCCCCAGGTACAGGTTCCAAGAGCTGGGAGTTTGCACCTCCGCCAGGATATTTCCGAAGCCTTCCGGGCGTACTACCACTCACTCTACAATCTCCCGCGGACCTCTCCTACCGCAGATGGGGGGATTAGACGAGAGCAGATGGAAGCATATCTCCGCTCCTCGGGGATGAAAATTATCCCGCAGGAAGCTCTTGCTGCCTTAGAGGAGCCTATTTCTCCAGCGGAGTGGTCCTGGGCCCTGAAGGACTCTCTGGTGGGGAAGGCGCCGGGCCCGGATGGTCTACCCATTCAGTACTACAAGGTCTGCTCAGACCTTCTTGCGCCCCAAGTTCTACAGGATGCCTTGCGGGCATACATCATGGTAATACCCAAGGAAGGAAAGGATCCCACCAGCTGCCAAAATTACCGCCCCATCTCACTGCTAAATGTAGATCTCAAGCTGTTCGCAAAGATCTTGGCCCATAGGATTACCCCCCTTCTCCACAGTGTGATCCATTATGACCAGGTGGGCTTCATGCCACTTAGGGAAGCTAGGGACAACACAACTAGGGCAATTAATTTGATTTACCATGCGGCTGCCTCGGAACTGCTCATGCTGTTGTGTCCACGGATGCGGAGAAGGCCTTCGACAGGGTAGACTGGGGCTTCATGTCGGCCACTTTGCGGCATATCGGGCTGGGTTCCCACATGATGCAATGGATTTCGAGCCTCTACTCATATCCTTCTGCCCGGGTTAAGGTTAATGGTACCCTATCTCCTCCGCTCTCTATCTCCAACGGCACGCGGCAGGGATGCCCCCTGTCTCCCTTGATTTTTGTTTTGTGCCTGGAGCCCTTCCTCTGTCGGGTTCGATCTAATCCGGACATAGCGGGTGTATCGGTGGGTGGAAGGTCTCATAAAGTTGCTGCGTATGCGGACGACCTTCTGTTCTTTCTCACCGCGCCCAGGATCTCCTTACCTAACATCATGGCAGAGATGAGTAGATATTCGAAACTGTCAAATTTCAAAATTAACTATCAGAAGTCTAAGGTTCTCAACATATCGCTGCCGCAGTCCCTAGTGGATGACCTGTAAGGGTCCTTCTCCTTTAAGTGGGCCAGAGATTCACTTCAAAACTTGGGGGTCCAGCTCTCCAGGGATCTCTCTCGCCTTTATGCAGTTAACTATCCTCCTCTCCTTCAACATGTAAAGAGCGATTTGGATTCCAGGACGAAGGGCACCTTCACGTGGTTTGGTAGATGTGCAATATTTAAAATGAACATTCTCCCACGGATACAGTACTTCTTCCAGGCTCTACCGATCCACATTCCCCGCACCTTATTCCGAGCTTTGTTGTCCTTACTTCACCGCTTCATTTGGGTGGGGAAACCGGCCCGTATAGCGCGCTCCACGCTTTTTCACTCTAAGAGTGAAGGGGGCGTGGGGCTCCCAGACTTTATCTCCTACCACCAGGCCTCACACTTAGCGCACATCCTGGATTGGTTCCGCCACACGGAGGTCAAACAATGGGTGTCGATGGAACAGTCTTCTATGGCTGTCCCCCTGCAGGCCCTGCCTTGGCTGGGCAGGGATACCCCTCTGTCAGCGCGGACACACCCGACGATAGGACCCTCACTGGCAGTTACGTCAAAGGTCTTTCCCCGGAAAGAGATCTCCACTTCTCCGTCCCCCATGTTTCCGGTCTTGGGCAATCCGGCGTTCCCTCCAGGACGGGAGGGGGGTCCATTCAGGAGCTGGTTGCGGGCAGGCAGGGGCCCCGCCTCGCATTAACTGCATGGGGAGTCATGGATGACTGGCCCGCAATTGACGTCTTTGACAGACCCTCTACCCCTCACTCCCTGGCAGGTCACTCAGCTGAGACACTTCCTGGTGTCCTTGCCTAAACCTGCGGAACATGCCCGGGACAAAACTCTGTTTGAACTCCTCTGCGTGGGCACTGGTTCGTTGCGTCACTCACTATCCAGAATATACTCCCTACTGATCTCTCCATCTACCCTCTCCACACCTGCATATCTGCTCAGGTGGGAAGGGGACTTGGGAATCACACTCTCGGCTGAACAACAAGATAGGGTGTACACAATGACACATAAATCATCCATGGCCAGCAGGTATCAGGAAGCAGGATTTAAAATTTGAACGCGTTGGTATAGGGTGCCTTCCAGATTACATGCCATGATTCCGGTGGTCTCCCCGCTGTGTTGGAGATGTGGTGACCAGGTGGGAACGATAATGCATGTTTTTTGGGAGTGCCCGAGGCTGACTGCCTTTTGGTCAGAAGTGTGGCAAATCACCTCCAAATTCACTGACTTCCCACTCCCGTGCACACCGGCCTTCTTCTTGCTCCATCTGTGCGAGGTTCCGCTGTTCACATATCGTCGCTCTGTGGTCCGCCATCTGGTGAACGCTGCGTGGGCCTGCATTCCAGCGCTGTGGAGACAATCTAGTGCGCCGTCGCTCAGCTTGTGGTTTGATAAGATACAGGAGATCATGAGGATGGAGGATCTCACGGCATCTATGAGAGGTAGTCACGCCAAGTTCCTTAAGACTTGGTATCATTGGGTCAGGTTTCAGTCATCATTGGAGTTTCAGGAACATCGTAGCCTCTTGATTTGTCCTTACTGCATGGCATATAACAACGGAACTCGTCCCTTCCTTCCTCTGTCGTTCCTCTTTTCTTCTTTTCCTTTTCTTACCTCTTCTTAGGATATGTTTACCTGTGGGCCTTAGTGCATGTCTGCAGGTTCACGATGCTTGTGGTGAGTCCCAATTATTGTTTAAGCATAACTTTGTTTGTACACTTACCATTCAGGGTGTACACATATACTGGCCTGCGTGCCGACGTACTATACGGTTGCATATTCTTTTGGCATTAACGTGTTATGTTTGTAAAAAGTGATAAATAAAAAAAATTATTAAAAAAAAGCTTATTACATACATTACATAGTTACATAGTTTGTACGGTTGAAAAAAGACACATGTCCATCAAGTTCAACCAAGGGATGGGAAAGGGGAAGTAAAAAATTTCTACACATAGGAGCTAATATTTTTTTGTTCAAGGAAATTATCTAAGCCTTTTTTGAAGCCATCTACTGTCCCTGCTGTGACCAGCTCCTGCGGTAGGCTATTCCGTAAATTCACCGTTCTCACAGTAAAGAAGGCTTGTCGCCTCTGCAGGTTGTACCTTTCTTTTTCCAGACGGAGGGAGTGCACCCTTGTTTTTTGAGGTTGTTTTACATGGAACAGAATTTCACCATATTTTTTGTATGTGCCATTCATATATTTATATAAGTTAATCATGTCCCCCCTTAGTCGTCTTTTCTCAAGGCTAAATAGGTTTAGTTCTTTTAATCTTTCCTCATAACTTAGATTCTCCATGCCCCTTATTAGCTTCGTTGCTCTTCTTTGTATTTTTTCCAACTCCAGGGCATCCTTTCTATGAACTGGAGCCCAGAACTGGACTGCATATTCTAGATGAGGCCTCACTAATGCTTTGTAAAGTGGTAATATTACATTCCTGTCCCGCGAGTCCATGCCTCTTTTGATACACGACAATATGTTGCTGGCCTTTAAAGCAGCTGATTGACACTGCATGCTGTTATTTAGTTTATGAATTACAAGTACACCCAAATCCTTTTCAACAAGTGACTCCACCAGTGTAGCTCCCCCTAGGACATATGATGCATGCAGGTTGTTCGTACCCAGGTGCATAACTTTACATTTATCTACATTAAACTTAATTTGCCAAGTGGACGCCCAAACACTTAGTTTGTTTAAATCTGCCTGCAATTCACAAACATCTTCCATAGTCTGAACTATATTGCATAGCTTGGTGTCATCTGCAAAAATCGAAATAGTGCTATTAATCCCATCCTCTATATCATTAATAAATAAGTTGAATAATAGTGGTCCCAGCACTGAACCCTGGGGTACACCACTTATAACTGGGGACCATTCAGAGTAGGAATCATTGACCACAACTCTCTGGATACGGTCCTTGAGCCAATTCTCAATCCAATTATAAACTATACTTTGTAAACCTATAGTCCTTAATTTACCCATTAGACGTCTATAGGGGACAGCATATACAGCACAAGCACAAATACAGCTCAATTTAGTGCAACCCCTGCCATATAGGTTTGTACGGCGTAAAACTACAGCTCCCAGCATGGCCCAAACAATGGTAAGGATATGCTGGAAGTTGCTGTTTCACAAAAAAAAAAAATCATATCACAGTCAAACCACCCATCATTTAGCTGCAGATCATACAGCGACCACATTACTGATTAGAGGCAGAATAAACATTTACATTAAGTGACACACCGGTGACGTGTCAGATTCTAGTTTGTTTTCTCTTTTCTTCTCCATCCGGTCCAGACCTCTATGATGACTTCTTCCGGCCACAACCCATTTCTGCAGTTTTCCGCTCACTTTTAAAACATTTCTGCAGATATAATTGAAGATATAATTCTCAACGCCCCTAAATATAATAGCGCCAAACACTGCACCTCTAATTATAATAGTGCTATACACTGTGTCCCTGATTACAATAGTACCATACACTGTGTCCCACACACCATGCTCCATGTAGATAGTGCCCCCTAAGTGCCCCTATAGTGACCCCCATAGAGCCTCTATAGATAGTGCCCTACATAGAAGCCCCTGTAGATAGTGCCCCACATACAGCCCCCTGTAGATAGTGCCCACATATGGACTTCAGCGCTGCAAGGCAATAGTGCTAACCACTGAGCCACAAGAGTCTCTATAGATAGTGCCCTTTAAAGATAGTGGTCCACATGTAGTCCACCTCTGTAGATTGTGCCTCATATATAGCTCCCCCGTATACAGTGCCCCACATATAGCCCCTGTAGATAGTGCCCCACAGGTAACCCACCCTGTATATAGTGTCACACATATAGGTAGATAGTGCCCTAAATGTAGATCCCCGATAGATAATGTTCTATATACAGCTCCCCCTGTATATAGTGTCCCATATATAGCCCACCCCTGTTGATAGTGCTCCACATCCCCACATATAGAACACCCTGTAGAGAGGGCCCCCATGTAGATAATGCCACGCACAGTATTATTAGAAAAAAAAACTTTACATACTCACATGTACCTGTGCTGTCCAGTGGCAATGCAGACTTGCTCTCTTTTGAGCAGATCTGCCAGCGATGATGTAAAGGATCTGCCAGACACAGCTTCTGTGTCGACGCCCGTAGTTATTTAGTCTGCATCTGCTCCTAGGTCTGATAGAGTGACTCGATCTGCTACCACTCAGGCTGGTAAGCTGAGGAGTGGGAGAACCTAGCACAGCCTGGCCAGACAGAGCTAGCTCCCGCCCTCGGTCTATTTATACCTTCATTTCCTGCTCTCCTTTGCCTGTGATTCTGTCTTGTTTCCTGGCTCTGCTGTTCCTGCTAGTACTATTGTCCTCTGCTTCATATTGACCCTGCCTTCACTGACTACGCTCCTGCTCTGTGTTTGGTACCTCGTACACTCCTGGTTTTACTCGGCTCGTTCACTTCTCTTCCCTTAGCTTCTGTGTACCCTTGTCTGTTTGTCTGTCTTGCACTTATTGAGCGTAGGGACCATTGCCCAGTTGTACGCCGTCGCCTAGGACGGGCCATGCAAGTAGGCAGGGACTAAGTGGCGGGTAGATTAGGGCTCACCTGTCTGTCTCCCTAACCCTACATTACAGATGAGGTCATCACGCCGCTTGCCTCGTTGAAAGGTGCTGATTGGCGGGGCAAGTAATTTTGCCCTGCCAATCAGTGTCATTGTAAGACGTTGAATGGTCGGGAACCTGCCCAGCCATTCAGCGTTTATGCATGTAATTGTAACTGGATCTTATAGAGGCAGGTACAATTCGTGCAGGAGGGAGTGAAATTGGCTGGTTTCAGTGGCGGCGTCGCCCCCTCAGAGCAGGCCGCCACCTGAGGAGAGTAGCTCATCTCGCCTCATGGTTTCACTCCCACTGTATCAAAAACTAAAATAGTTTTTTAGATCTGAAAATAAATCACTCGGAAAACCACTCCTTAACAAAAACACATTTTAAAAAGTTGGACACCATTAGTTTCTTAAATTTCAAAAGTGCACACTGCAAAAAATGAACATTCAATAATCCATTTAGCCAGTAAGGACGCATGAGGAAAAATTTCTCATTTGCTCAAGGTTAAAAAAAAAAGGCTATCCCAGAAAAATAATAACTAGTGCCTTCAAAAATAATTTTGCTACATCGCAAGATGAATGCTTTATAGAAAAAAAACAAAATACCCCACCAAAAATGGATGAAAAAAGCATTGCTCAAACAATTTATTACCACTTACAGCACAGGTAGTAGTACAAACATTTGAAATAAGCATCGGGGTATTCTGTGAATGTCCCCATCTTGAATAAAATCATCCCCAAGAAACCAAATATCACTTATAGATGAGACAGAAGCATAAAAAAAATATTATTGCACCTAACAGATTAAAACCCCTAGTGCTAACAAAAATTATTGTAGGCATTTTCAAGTGTGTCAAAAATAAATGTCTATGCTGCTCCAGCATCAATTTTGGGAGCAAAACTTTCAAATCAAACATCACTAAGGAAGAATTCCCAATAAAGTCTTTCCTGAACTGTGGTTCTGACCATGTTATATATGTGATAGAATGTGGTTGTGGCGTCCAATATGCGGGGAGGACCACCCAACCACTGAGATGTAGACTTAACGGGCATAGATTTAACACAAAAATTGGTTTCCTGAAACACAGCCTTTCGAGACATTTATTACGATTTCACAATTCCTCATTTACAAACATAAAAATCTCACCATTAGAACAAATCCCTAAAGATGTGCATGATCGGATAGGTTGTCTAAATAAATGTGAGGCATATTGGATATTTAATCTCCAAACCCTCACCCCTGGATGGCTTAAATGAGAATATCGAAACAGACTAAAGAACATACGGTCCCTCCCTCTTCCTATCTTAATAATTAATCCTACCAACTCTCTTTTAGACACAAAAAATCTACCATATCCTTTCAAAAATTTGGAATAAAAATAAATTATATTGTAGCGTCCATGGCCGCAGACCGTCGGGATTACTCACCCCCAGGAAGGGGGGTAAGATCGCAGGGTAACAGTGTCTTCTATGGCAGCCGGGGGGCCTGATAAAGGCCCCCAGTTCTGCCACTAGTTATGCCTAGTTAGGTCTGTCCGTTTTACCGAAGTATTGCAGTGTATTATAAAAGAGATCGGACGATCATATAGTGAAGTCCCCTAAGTGGGACTAGTAAATAAGTTTAAAAAAAAGTTTAACCCTTTCCCGACATTTGACGTATCCATACGCCAAAGTCGGGTAGGGGAAGTATGGAACGGGCTCACGGAGTTACAGCCGACACTTCAGAGTAACAAGCGGCATCACGCTCGAGCGCGATCCCGCTTGTTTAACTCGTTAAATGCCGCGGTCAATAGTGACCGCAGCATTTAAATCGTTAGAAAGAGGGGGACGACCCCCTTTAACAGCTCATCGCGCCCCCCGCAATGCAATTGCGGGGGCGATGGTTGCTATGGCTGCCGGGGGGCTTAATGAACGCCCCCAGGTCCGCCATCTTTGTGCTCCTATTAAGCGCTGCCTCTGGCAGGGCTTAATAGAAGCCTGTCAGAATCAAGATATACTACAACACATTAGTATTGCAGTATATTGTGCAAGCGATCGAACGATCGCTGGTTGAAGTCCCCTAGGGGGACTAATAAAAATAGTAAAAATTAGTAATATAAAGTGGGGTTTTTTTTAATGTAAAAAAAAATAAAAAACGTAAAAGTTAAAAAAGAAACCTTTTCCCATTCCCCCCTAGAGCATAGTAAAAAAAAAAAAAAAAAAAAAAAAAAAAAAGACATAATTGGTATCAACGCGTCAAATAAAAGTCTGAACTATTACATTATATAATTATTTAACCCGCACAGTGAACAACGTAAAAAAAAAATTGTAAACGCCAGAATCTCTATTTTTTGACCACCTCATCTCTTACAAAAAATGAAATTAAAAGTGATCAAAACATTGCATGTACCCCAAAATGGTATTATTAAAAACTACAGCTTATCCCGCAAAAAATAAGCCCTCATCCCACTTAATCGACAGAAAAAAATAAAAAAAGTTATGGCTCTCGGAATTTGGCGACACAAAATAAATTACATTTTAAACACTTAGGTTTTTACTTGTAAAAGTAGTAAAATATAGAAAAAAACTATATATATTTGATATCGCTGTAATCATATTGACCCACAGAATAAAGTTAACATGTTGTTTTAATTGCACAATGAATTCTGTAAAAACTACGCTCAAAAAACAATGGAGGAATCCCTGTTTTTTTCATTTTCTACCACACAAATAATTTTTTCCCGTTTCCTAGTGCATTATATGGCACAGTAAATGGTGCTATGAAAAACTACAACTCGTGCCGCAAAGATCAAGCCCTCATAGGAATATATAGTTGGAAAAATAAAAAAAAGTTATGGCTTTTGGAAGGTGGGGAGGAAAAAACGAAAATAAAAATCTTAAAAAGGGCTGCGGCAGGAAGGGGTTAATAATGTTATTTAAACATTTAAAAAAAAAAAATAATTAAAAAAAAAAAAGAGTTTTTACTGTGTAAAAGTAGTAAAACATACAAAATCTATATAAATGTGGTATAGTTGCAATCATAACAACCCACTGAATAAAGCTATTGTGTTATTTAAACCACACGGTAAACTGTGGAACCTTCGGACGCAAAGTGTGGCAAAATTGCTGTTTTTTTTCTATCCCCCCCCCAAAAAAAAATGTTAATAAAAGTTAATCAATACATTTTATTTACCCCAAAATGATGCTGTTAAAAAATACAACTTGTCCCGCAAAAAACAAGACCTTATACAGCCATGTCGACGCAAAAATAAAAAAGTTATAGCTCTTTGAATGGAAAAACTTAAAAAAATCGCTTGGTCATTAAGGCTATGTTCACACGGGGTATTTTGCCGAGTTTTTTTACGCGGAAACCGCGTCGCAAAACTTGGCAAAAACGGCCCGAGAACGCCTCCCATTGATTTCAATGGGAGGCGTCGCCGTCTTTTTCCCGCGAGCAGTAAAACTGCCTCGCGGGAAAAAGAAGCGAAATGCCCTATCTTCGGGCGCTTCCGCCTCTGACCTCTCATTGACTTCAATGGGAGGCAGGAGAAAGGGTATTTCTCGCTGTTTTATGCCCGCGGCGCTCAATGGCCGCGGGCGAAAAACGGCGCGATAATCGACGCGAAAATCAGCGTGCAGGGAGAGGAATATCTGCCTCAAAGTTCCAAACGGAATTTTGAGGCAGATATTCCTCCCCCAAAATACTCCGTGTGAACATAGCCTAAGGCCTAATGACACAGGAGTCAAGCACGTAAATCAGCCTATGCTCCAGCAACCAGAGTGTCACTAAATAGCAACGATCAAATAACTTCTTCTTGTCAATACATTTTTTACATCTATTTTTAACAACTTGTTTATACAATAGCAAGGCATGTTGTATGCAGAAATTTAATTGTATTTATTTGGAGTAAATAGTAGTACATTCCATGAAAACACAAATTTTTTAACGAGATAAGTTCCTCCCTCCGTGAACCTTGACCCACATTATTTGACCCTCACGTTGTAAAGCACAAACTAGTATATATGTACCAGGATTTGTAATGTCTTGATTTATATGCCTGATGAAGACCCTAGTATAGGGTTGCAACGTGTTGCAGTTCTTTTACTTTTTAATGCCCTCTCTGACGGGGTTTTGATAAAAGGTTTTTATTTTTATGAAACTTGAATTGTCTTTACTATATGAAGCTTTCACATCGACAGCACGGAGACAGGAGCGCCTCCACCAGGAGTTTTCTTTTTTCCCTGTTATTCCTAACTACCCATAAAAACACCAAAATAGACAAATCACTGTGTTCGGATGGCATACACCCAGGGTCGGCCTTAGGATATATGGTGCCCCGTGCAAAATTATCTTTCAGGGCCCCATCCCATCATAAAAAATAATGGCACATAAAAAAATATAATAACCCCCACAGTATAATGCCCTATATAGTGCCCCCACAGTATAATGCCCTTTTAGTGCCCCCCATATAATATAATAATAATATTTAATAATATATTATAACCCCTTCAAGGACACAGTATTTTGTCGTCTAATTGTGCCCACACAGTATTATGCCCCTTAAGTGCCACACATAGCATATTGCCCCCTGTAGCACCCCTACACAGTATAACGTCTACTTAGTGGCCCCCACACAGTATAATGCCCCCCTCCCCTGGCTGCCACACAGAGCCCCCCTCTTGTAGATAGTACCCCCGTAGATTGTGCCATACAGCCTCCATGTAGACAGTGCCATAATCACCCACCTCCCTCATGTAGACAGTGCCCCAAACAAAAAAACATAATTGTACTCACCTAGGCACCATTCCCACAACGAACTGAGCTGCTCCACGAAAGAATCCTTGCATAGGCCGGCGTGATCCTGTAGCCTAGTACAGAGTTTCCCAACCTTTTCGGATTCGAGGCACCACTGGAAAAATAAAATGTCCTCAGAGTACCCCTACAAATTTTTTTTTTGAGAAAGACAGAAAACAGCTAAAAACAAGCACTACACTCGTAGGGTATGTTCACACAGCGTTTTATGTAAGGCAAAAAAAAACCTGCCTCAAAATTTATTCAGGAATTTAGAAGCAGATTTTGAATTGACAGCGTTGTTTGACCTTTTTTTGTTGCGTTGTTTTTTAAGCCGTTGAAGCTAACGCAAAAGACGCAAGCAAAAAAGTATCAATCGAGCGCAGCAGTTATTTTCTGCCTCCTATTAATTTCAACTGGAGCTCAGAGGTGGAAACCATCAGCCCCCACTCACAGTAAAATGACCATCAGCCCCCCACACAGTAAAATACCATCAGCCCCCCACACAGTAAAATACCATCAGCCCCCCACTCACAGTAAAATGACCATCAGCCCCCCACTCACATTACTCCTGGAGCGCTCCGCTTCATGTCTCTGTCCATTTATGTGGCATCAGGGTCAAGGCGTCGGGAATTCCACTCCAGGAGAAGCTCCTGACATCTCTGTCCATTTATGGACAGTGACGTCAAGGTCTTCTACTGGAGTGGAACCCCCAGAGTCGGCAATGCTGTGGACGGGGATTCCGCTTCAGGAGTTGCTCCAGATGTCACTGTCCATATATGGACAGAGACATCAAGCGATCCGTCCAGGAGCGGAATCACCGGCCACACGGGGATTCTGTGCTTTCAGGGAGCTACAGTGACGCTAGTAGTTAGCAGAGCAGGAATATACCTCCCTGCTCTGCTATAGTGCTGGCGCTACCGCTGTAGCAGCCGCAGCAGCTGCTAGCAGCGCCTCTGTAATGACAAAGTAGGGAGACAGACAGTTGAGCCCTAATTTACCCACAACTCAGTCCCTGCCTACTTGCAACGACCCGTCCTAAGCGATGGGGTACAACTGGGCGACGGTCCCTACGCTCAGTAAGTGCAAGACAGACAAAACAGACAAGAGTACACAGAAGTTAGGGAAACGGGGCAGCTGCCCACGGAGACATCGTGAGCAACAAGAGTAGTGAACGAGCCGAGTCAAACCAGGAGAGAGCGAGGTACAAAACGCTAAGCAGGAGAGTGGTCAGAAAGCCAAGGTCAATAACAAGCAGAGGAGGAGTAGTACAAGCAGCAGCAGCAAGCCAGGAAACAAGCATAGAAGAATCACAGGCAAAGGAGGAACAGGAAAGGCAGGTATAAATAGACAGTAGGCGGGAACTAGCTCCGTCTGGCCAGGCTGTGATAGGCTCTCCCACTCCTAAGCCTGCCATCCTGAGTGGTGGAAGATGGAGTCAGTCTCACAGACATAGGAGCAGGTGCAGACTGATTGCCCACGGGTGTTGACACAGAAGCTGTGTCTGGCAAGTCCTTTACAGTACCTCCCCTTTTATGAGGGGCCACCGGACCCTTTCTAGGTGTACCTGGTTTATTGGGGAAAACGAAGGTGGAACCTCCTGAGCAATACCCCAGCGTGAACATCCCGGTCGGGTACCAGAGTCCTCTCCTCAGGCCCGTATCCTCTCAAATGGACCAGGTACTGGAGGGAGCTTTGGACCATCCTGCTGTCCACAATCTTGGCCACCTCGAATTCCACCCCCTCAGGGGTGAGAACAGGGACCGGAGGTTTCCTCGAGGGAGCCAAGGACGGGGAGCAGCGTTTAAGGAGGGAGGCATGAAAGACGTGCACTCGAAAAGACGGGGGCAACTCCAGTCAGAAGGAGACAGGGTTAAGGACTTCAATGACGTTGTACGGCCCTATAAACCGGGGAGCAAACTTCTTAGACGGGACTTTAAGGCGCAAATTTTTAGAAGATAGCCACACCAGATCCCCGACCACAAACAAGGGGAGTCTTTTGTATGCTCTGAGACACCTCTAGGTTCTTCTGAACCTGGGCCCAGACTGTGCACAGTTCCTGATGAACGACATCTACCTCGGGATTGTTGGAACTACCAGGTGAAACGGAGGAGAACCGTGGATTAAACCCAAAATTACAGAAAAAGGGGGAGACCCCTGACGAGTTACTGACCCGGTTATTAAGGGAAAATTCGGCGAGGGGAATGAATCAGACCCAATCATGTTGACAGTCAGAGATAAAACACCTTAAATATTGTTCAAGAGACTGATTAGGATGGAAAGCCGTAGAGAAGGACAGATCAATCTCCAACTTTTTACAGAAGGCTCTCCAAAACAATGAAACAAATTGTACCCCTCTGTCAGAAACAATATTGACAGGAACCCCATGGAGACGCAGGATGTGTTTGACAAACAAGGTAGCTAACGTCTTAGCATTGGGTAGTTTCTTGAGGGGCACAAAGTGGCACATCTTACTGAAGCGGTCACCTACAACCCACACCACCGACTTGCCTTGAGATGGAGGCAAATCGGTGATAAAATCCATGGAGATATGGGTCCAAGGTCTCTGGGGAATGGGCAAAGAACATAGTAAGCCCGCTGGTCGGGACCTGGGAGTCTTGGACCTAGCACAAACCTCACAAGCGGCGACGTAGGCCTTAACGTCTTTAAGCAACCCAGGCCACCAGTAGTTTCTGGCAATGAGGTGCTTGGTACCCAGGATGCCTGGATGGCCAGATAGTGTAGAGTAATGATTTTCCCTAAGAACCCTTAGCCGGAGTTGCAGGGGAACAAACAGCTTGTTCTCAGGAAGGTTCCCGGGAGCTGAACCTTGATCAGCCGCAATTTCGGAGACTAAATCAGAATCAATAGAGGAAATGATTATACCTGGAGGCAAAACACAATCAGGAGGGCTGGCCATGAAGCTACGCGACAGTGCATCAGCCTTAATATTTTTAGACCCAGCCCTATAGGTGACCAAAAAGTTTAATCTGGTAAAAAATAACGCCCATCGAGCTTGTCTCGGGTTTAGCCTCCGGGCAGATTCTAAGAAAACCAGATTCTTGTTGTCGGTAAGGACCGTTACCTGGTGCCTAGCCCACTCCAAGAAGTGGCGCCACTCTTCAAATGGCCATTTAATGGCTAAAAGTTCGCGGTTGCCAATATCATAGTTACTCTAAGTGGGCGAAAGCTTCCTGGAGAAGTAGGCACAGGGACGGAGATGGGTGAGGGACCTGGTACCCTGGGACAAGACAGCCCCCACTCCCACCTCGGATGCGTCAACCTCCACGATGAATGGCTCCATTTGGTTTGGCTGAACCAGCACTGGGGCCGAGATAAGGCACTTCTTAAGGACCTCAAAAGCCTGACTAGCCTCAGGAGGCCAGTGGAGGAGATCAGCACCTTTGCGAGTGAGATCCGTAAGAGGCTTAGCGATGACCGAGAAGTTAGCAATAAATCTCCAGTAATAAGTAGCGAATCTCAGGAAACACTGTGACGCCTTCAGGGAGGCAGGTTGGACCCATTCCGCCACAGCCTGGAGCTTGGCGGGGTCCATGCGGAATTCATGAGGAGTGAGGATTTGACCCAAAAATGGTATCTCTTGCACCCCAAACACACATTTTTTGGTCTTAGCAAACAGTTTGTTTTCCCGAAGGACCTGGAGCACCTTCCTGACATGCTCAATGTGGGAGGACCAGTCCTTGGAAAACACAAGTATGTCATCAAGGTACACTACAAGAAATACCCCCAGATAGTCTCTTAAAATCTCATTTATGAAATTCTGGAAGACTGCGGGAGCATTACACAACCCAAAGGGCATGACGAGGTATTCTAAATGACTTTCAGGCGTGTTAAACGCAGTCTTCCACTCATCCCCCTCTTTGATGCGGATAAGGTTATAAGCCCCACGTAGATCAAACTTAGAGAACCATAGGGCCACCTGAACCTGATTGAAGAGATAAGGAATCAAAGGAAGGGGGTACTGGTTCCTTACAGTGACCTTATTCAAGTTCGGGTAGTCGATTCACGGCCTAAGACCACCATCCTTCTTACCTACGTAGAAGAAGCCAGCACCTACCGGAGAAGTAGAGGGGCGAATGTAACCCTTGGCCAGGCATTCCTGGATATACTCTCTCATGGCTTCACGTTCGGGACAAGAGAGATTGAATATCCTATCCTTAGGGAGCTTAGCTCATGGTACCAAATCGATTGCGCAATCATATTCTCTATGCATAGGTAACACTTCGGAGGCCTCTTTAGAGAAAACATCAGCGAAGTCCTGAAGAAACTCAGGTAGAGTGTTCACCTCCTCAGGGAGATAAATAGAATTAACAGAAAAACATGACGTCATGCATTCATTACCCCATTTGGTAAGATCCCCAGTATTCCAGTTAAACGTGGGACTATGCAACTGCAACCATGGAAGGCCTAAAACCAAATCGGACGATAATCAGTACAGAGAACTGCTCCAAATGCATGGAGCCAACAAGGAGTTCAAAAACAGGGGTATGCTGTGTAAAATAACCATTAGCAAGAGGAGTGTAGTCGATACCCACTACCGGGACAGGTTTAGGCAAATCAATCAATGGCATTGCTAGAGACATAGCAAATTCCACAGACATAATATTAGCAGAAGACCCTGAATCCACGAAGGCACTGCCGGTAGCAGACCTACCACCAAAAGAGACCTGAAAGGGAAGCAAGATCTTATTAGGTTTCATCTTTACGGGAAATACCTGTGCACCCAAGTGACCTCCCCGATGATCACTTAGGCGCGGAAGTTCTTCCGGCTGCTTATTCTTATGCCCAGGACAGTTGTTCACTTGATGCTTGTCATCCCCACAGTAAAAGCAGAGACCATTCTTCCTGCGGAGCTCTCTACGTTGTTGGGGGGACACGGAGGCCCCGAGTTGCATAGTTTCATCCGAGTTTTCCGTGGAAGAATGAAGCAACGGAACCTCGGGAGCCATCATGGGGGAGTCAGAGGAGAAAGCACAAAAACGTTCAAGTCGTCGTTCCCTGAGACGTCGGTCAAGTCGTACCGCTAAAGCCATAACCTGATCTAGGGAGTCAGCAAAGGGATAGCTAACTAGCATGTCTCTCAGTGCGTTCGACAGACCCAATCTAAACTGGCACCTCAAGGCAGGGTCATTCCACCGAGAAGCTACACACCCCTTCCTAAAGTCAGAACAATTCTACTCTACAGGTCTCTTACCCTGACGTAAGGTCACCAGCTGACACTCGGCAAAGGCAGTCTTGTCAGTCTCGTCATAAATGAGCCCGAGAGCAGAAAAGAAAAGATCAACGGAGGAAAGTTCAGGCGCGCGTCAGGAGCCAAGGAGAAGGCCCATTCTTGGGGCCCGTCCTGGAGCCGGGACGTAATTATACCAAACCGCTGGCTCTCAGAACCTGAGGAGTGGGGCTTTAAGCGAAAATAGAGCCTACAACTCTCCCGAAAGGAGAAAAAAGTATTCCGGTCCCCTGAGAACCGGTCAGGCAACTTGAGGTGGGGTTCAAGAGGTGAGGTGGGGGGCACTACCAGGGAAGCATCACGCAGATTGTCCCTCTGAGCCAGGGCCTGGACCTGTAGGGAGAGGCCCTGTATCTGCTGAGCCAGGGTCTCAAGGGGGTCCATAGAAGTGTCAGGGACCAGGGTAGACTAGGTATATGGGCCTGTGATTATGTAATGACAGGGTAGGGAGACAGACAGGTGAGCCCTAATCTACCCGCCACTCAGTCCCTGCCTACTTGCAACGACCCGTCCTAAGCGACAGGGTACAACTGGGCGACGGTCCCTACGCTCAGTAAGTGCAAGACAGACAAAACAGACAAGGGTACACAGAAGCTAGGGAAACGGGGCAGCTGCCCACAGAGACACCGTGAGCAACAAGAGTAGTGAACGAGCCGAGTCAAACCAGGAGAGAGCGAGGTACAAAACGCTGAGCAGGAGAGTAGGCAGAAAGCCAAGGTCAATAATAAGCAGAGGATGAGTAGTACAAGCAGCAGCAGCAAGCCAGGAAACAAGCATAGAAGAATCATAGGCAAAGGAGGAACAGGAAAGGCAGGTATAAATAGACAGTGGGCGGGAACTACCTCCGTCTGGCCAGGCTGTGATAGGCTCTTCCACTCCTAAGCCTGCCATCCTGAGTGGTGGAAGATGGAGTCAGTCTCACAGACATAGGAGCAGGTGCAGACTGATTGCCCAGGGGCGTTGACACAGAAGCTGTGTCTGGCAAATCCTTTACAGCCTCTGTCTGCGGGGGGCCCCCGCCCCGATGGGCGGCACGGGTATCGTCATGCCCAATGTCACCGCTAGCAGCCGCTATGAAGAAGGCGGCTGCTGAGTCGCCGGGCCCGGGCGCTTCTGAAACAAGCAGGGGAAGGGAGCCAACACAGCGCCCCCTTCCACCTGATGGAGTGATGCGCCCTGCGCAATGGCCCGGGTTGCACACCACTAAGGCCGGCCCAGCATACACCCACCCCCGAGTTCTGCAGGAATTAAGTCCCGTGACAGACTCTTATTTCTAATATTCAAGAATTCTATCATGACAGGGTCTGTTACACTGGCGCAGAGCAAATGTGGTGCCAATATTCAAAAAGGGGTCAAAAAGTGATCCCGGAAACAATAGGCCTAGAGATTAACCTCCATTGTTGGTAAAATATTTGAAGATTTTATAAGAGACGTTATCTTGGAGTATCTCAATGAAAATAAACATATAACACAGTATCAGCATGGGTTTATGAGGGATCAATCCTGTCAAACTAATCTCATCAGCATCTTTGAGGAGGTAAGTTCTAGACAGCACCTGGGTATGGCTGTGGATGTGGTGTACCTAGACTTTGCAAAAAGTATTTGATACTGTGCCGCATAAAAGGTTGATACATAAAATAAAAATGTTAGCAACTGGCTCAGTGATAAAAAACAGAATGTGATTATTAATGGTAGATCCTCAGAGTGGGTCACAGTTACCAGTGGTTTTTTCAGATGACGGTAAATTATGCATTTTATTTTGAAAATCAAGGTCCCAGAGTCTGGAGGAAGAGTGGAGAGGCATCAATCCAAGTTGCTTGCAGTCCAGTGTGAAGTTTCCACAGTCAGTGATGGTTTGGGGAGCCATGTCATCTGCTGGTGTTGCTCCACTGTGTTATATCAAGTCCAGAGTCAACGCAGCCATCTAGCAGGACATTTTCGAGCACATCATGCTTCCCTCTGCTGACAAGCTTTATGGAGATGCTGATTTCATTTTCCAGCAGGACTTGGCACCTGCCCACACTGCCAAAAGTACCAATACCTGTTTTAATAACCACAGTATCACTGTGCTTGATTGGCCAGCAAACTCGCCTGATCCTACACTTCATAGAGAATCTATGGGGTATTGTCAAGAGGAAGATGAGAGACATCAGACCCAACAATGCCGACGAGCTGAAGGCCGCTATCAAAGCAATCTAGGCTGCCATAATATCTCAGCAGTGCCACAGGCTGATCGCAGTGCCACAGGATGATCACCTCCATACCACGCCGCATTGATGCAGTAATTCATGCAAAAGGAGCCCCGACCAAGTATTGAGTGCATATACTGTACATGCTTTTCAGTAGGCCTACATTTCGGTATTAACTCCTTAACGACATCCAACATATGGGTACATCGTTGTCGTTAGGTACTTAACGCAATCCAACATATGGGCACGTTGGAGTGTTAAGTGGTTGCTGTGTCTAAGCAGCAGGCCATCTTTACATCTTTACACGTGGCCCAGGGAGGGTGGCCCAGGGGGGGGTGGCGCCTACCACCGCATCGGCGATCGCTGTGATTGGTCGGTCAGTTCAAACCGGTCAATCGCGGCTTTTTGCGGCTATAACCTATCACTAGGACGACACCAATGCCTGCCATGTACTTGTAGGGCAGTAGTGATGGTGCCACCCCCCATCGCTACCATTGGTCGGTCTGCATAGACCGACCAATCGTAGCCATGGCGGGCGTTTCAAGCACCCTGAACCAGCTCTGCCCACCTCATTCCGGTTAGGAATGGTGGGCAGAGTTGGTGTGTGTCTGTGAACCGAATACTTAGGCTGGATTCACACAAGCATGTTCGGACCGTAAAGGACGGAACGTATTTCGGCCGCAAGTCCCGGACCGGGCTCCTAGCATCATAGTTTTGTACGACGCTAGGAGTCCCTGCCTCTCCATGGAACTACTGTCCCGTAATGAAAACATGATTACAGTACGGGACAGTTGTCCCACAGCGAGGCAGGGACTCCTAGCGTCGTACATAACTATGATGTTAGGAGCCCGGCTCCCTGCAGTGTGTTCGGACCGCGACTTGCGGCCGAAATACATTCCGTCCTTTATGGACCGAACATGCTCGTGCGTGTGAATCCAGCCTTACCGTTGCTGAGGCCTTCTGTGCTGCGATCGTCATCTTCTGCATCTTGCTGTGTGAACACTGATTGTGATCATCATCATCATCAACTGTGCTGCTGCTGATTTTTTTTTTTTTTTAGCAGCAGCACTAGTGATTCCTGAATTTTCCTTTTCCAGTCCAATCCCTTTATTTTTTTGGTCTATTTATACTGCACCATCTTTTTGGCTTTGTTGACGCAGGTTTTTTTGGGCCTTGTTTTATATATAAAACTGTAAAAAAGTTAAATAAAATACAGTATAGTTAGGTGTAGCTAGTACCTGCATAGGTAGGACGTTAGGGTAGCGGTAGTTTAGGGGTAGTTAGTACCTGCATAGGTAGGGTGTTAGGGTAGCGGATGCATAGGTTAGCGTCCGTTTTATAATAAAAAAAATTATATAGCATTTTAGGTAGTTTTAGCTATACATATTTTCTAAAGTTTGTGTCAATTTACTGTAGTATATTTTTTATAATACAGTTTTTTTCTAAAATATAGTGCTACATTTAGTGTCAGTGGTTACTGTAGTTTTATAGTTTTAGTCTAAATTGACTGCAGTATAATTTTTATACTACAGTTTTCTTAGCACTAATATACAGCGTTACAGATTTAGCGTCAGTTAGTGACGTACATTCAGTTTTTTTACTGAAGTTCGTTCACTACATTTTACATAGCGTATTTTTTTTTTGTTTTAGCCTAAATTTACTGCAGTAGTTTTTATACTACATTTTTTTTAGCAGATTCAAAGTCAGAAAATTTTAGTTAGTGGAGTACAGATGTTTTGTACAACACCGCAATTTACCGCATGGCAATGCCCCGGACTCGCTTTGTAGCTATTCTTACATTTTTGCATTATAATAATAATGCACAGTTACCGCCCTGTGATGACCCCACATAGTTACATACATACAGTGAAGGAAATAAGTATTTGATCCCTTGCTGATTTTGTAAGTTTGCCCACTGTCATGAATAGTCTAGAATTTTTAGGCTAGGTTAATTTTACCAGTGAGAGATAGATTATATATAAAAAAATAAATAAATCACATTGTCAAAATTATATATATTTATTTGCATTGTGCACAGAGAAATAAGTATTTGATCCCCTACCAACCATTAAGAGTTTAGCCTCCTCCAGACCAGTTACACGCTCCAAATCAACTTGGTGCCTGCATTAAAGACAGCTGTCTTAAATGGTCACCTGTATTGATTTGATTGATTTTCTGGATCTTACGGTTGTAAAAACTACAAACAAAATTATCACCCGTACACATTTTAAAAAAGTGGATAGTAATAGCTACCTAGATTATAAGAGTAGCCATTACCATAAGTGGTTAAAAAACATTCCGTATAGTCAATACAAAAGAATTCGAAAGAACTGTACATTGGATAAAGATTTTAACGATCAGAGTCGTATATTGCAAAAAAGATTTAAAGAAAAGAATTACCCACAGACACTACTTAGGGATGCATATAAAAAAACAGTAACTCTAAGTCAAGAGGATTGCCTACCTCCTAAAAACATACCATTGAATGACAATGAAATAGGGGACAAGACAGACACAAAAAAAGTAAAGGAGAAACAACAAACGAACTCCTTTTCCCTCAATTTCATAACTAAATATAATGCAGCACACAGAAATATAAAAGATATCATGAATAAACATTGGCACATTTTACATACCGACACGTTTTTAAAAAATAGCCTGCCAATAAAACCAAAAATAACTTTTAAAAGAGCAAAAACTATGAAGAATTTTCTGGCACCGAGCCGTATTGATTTTGATGGAAAACAAAAGAAGTTGCAACAAAGTACTCTGATCCCGTGTCTATATATAAAGGGGAGTTTTCAATGTAAGAAAAAAAGATGCTTATGCTGCTCTAGTATACATATTTCAGATACCTTTATATCAAATCAAACAAAAAAGATATATCAAATTGAAATACAGCTAAACTGCCTATCAAGCTATGTTATCTATCTCATGGATTGTATTTGCGGTCTTCAATATGTGGGAAGAACCACTCAACCCTTACATTGCCGACTAAACAAACACCGTTCCAATTGTAAGCAAAAATTTCTCCTGCACAGTATCTCTAAACACTGTACTCTATCTCATAATAGAGATTTCAAGTGTTTCAATATTACACCTATTGAACATATAAATGTAAACCGAGTGGAACGATATGATGCACTATGCAATAGGGAAATCTATTGGATTTATAAACTGAAGACCCTAAAACCTGAGGGTCTAAATGAAATTAGTGAGATTATAATTTAACAAAACGAATTTATTTCGGATCAGTTCAATGACACAAAGAACACTAAGAATTTCGTTATAGGTGACTACATATATCACTATATAGGAATCGGCAAAGACCATACCTATGAAAAAAGAAAAAATGTATAGACACAGAATTTTTCTAAACAATAAAAACTATGACTCTGTTTGAAAAGAACATTAATGTCCAGTGTAAAAAATAAAAAATCAGTACTTTTCTATGGAAACAATATAACTATAGAGTAATAAGGAAACATGAATGGTGTATATACACAGAATCCGCAGAAAAAATATTATGGCTTAAAATCTATGAATCTTTATGGTTAAATATAAAAATAGAAAATAAACATATATATATATAAAAAAGGACTTTAGAAACAACTATAAATAAAATGATACTCCATTTATATGCTAACACTTCCTTTACGGTAATCACCCTAAGGGTTAAGAATACTATGATAGTTTTTAAAATAAATTATTTTTAAAATTACCCCCCCCTTTTTTTTTTTTAAATAAATTTCCTTTTTAAACTAAGACCTTTTGATTATCAAGGTTTTTTATACAGTGGTATTTATCCGATAAAATACATGTGTATATGACATTTATATATATATAGTCACATATATGTGCATATAGATTTTATTTTGTTTGATTAGTGTTTTTATATAATGATCAGATATGTCCCTTTTATAAAATAAAATATGAAAAGTAACTATGTTTTTAACCATTACACAAACTTACATTTTTAATCGTTTTACTTATTTCAAATTGTTTTGTAATCATATGTATTATTCGATATGCAACTCTGTTTAACCTGTGTACCCGACCCGGTAGTTCTTGCCCTCACCTGACCTTTTAATCGGTTATTTAACCGACACTCCACCCTGTTACGTATCTATATTGTTACCTGAGGAAGAAACCGGTCCGGTTTTGAAACTGTTCATTGTCAAACAGTCGTGTTATATTCAATAAATCCTTTTACCACGGACTAACTTCCGACTTTGCATAAATTGGATGGTATGGATGACTACCTCGATCAATAGCGCATGGAAGACACCCGTTTTTTGCTTTTATTCCTTCACCTGTATAAAAGACTCCTGTCCACAGACTCAATTAATCAGTCTGACTCTAACAACATGGGCAAGACCAAAGAGCTTTCTAAGGATGTCAGGGACAAGATCATAGACCTGCACAAGGCTGGAATGGGCTACAAAACCATAAGTAAGACGCTGGGTGAGAAGGAGACAACTGTTGGTGCAATAGTAAGAAAATGGAAGACATACAAAATGTCTGTCAATCGACATCGATCTGGGGCTCCATGCAAAATCTCACCTCGTGGGGTATCCTTGATCCTGAGGAAGGTGAGAGCTCAGCCGAAAACTACACGGGGAGAACTTGTTAATGATCTCAAGGCAGCTGGGACCACAGTCACCAAGAAAACCATTGGTAACACATTACGCCGTAATGGATTAAAATCCTGCAGTGTCCGCAAGGTCCCCCTGCTCAAGAAGGCACATGTACAGGCCCGTCTGAAGTTTGCAAATGAACATCTGGATGATTCTGAGAGTGATTGGGAGAAGGTGCTGTGGTCAGATGAGACTAAAATTGAGCCCTTTGGCATTAACTCAACTCGCCGTGTTTGGAGGAAGAGAAATGCTGCCTATGACCCAAAGAACACCGTCCCCACTGTCAAGCATGGAGGTGGAAACATTATATTTTGGGGGTGTTTCTCTGCTAAGGGCACAGGACTACTTCACCGCATCAATGGGAGAATGGATGGAGCCATGTACCGTCAAATCCTGAGTGACAACCTCCTTCCCTCCATCAAGACATTAAAAATGGCTTGTGGCTGGGTCTTCCAGCACGACAATGACCCGAAACATACAGCCAAGGCAACAAAGGAGTGGCTCAAAAAGAAGCACATTAAGGTCATGAAGTGGCCTAGCCAGTCTCCAGACCTTAATCTCATCGAAAACTTATGGAGGGAGCTGAAGATCCGAGTTGCCAACGAAAGGCCCCAAAATCTTAATGATTAACAGATGATCTGCAAAGAGGAGTGGGCCAAAATTCCATCTAACATGTGTGCAAACCTCATCATCAACTACAAAAAACGTCTGACTGTTGTGCTTGCCAACAAGGGTTTTGCCACCAAATATTAAGTCTTGTTTGTCAAAGGGATCAAATACTTATTTCTCTGTGCACAATGCAAATAAATATATATAATTTTGACAATGTGATTTTCAGTTTTTTTGTTAATATAATCTATCTCTCACTGGTAAAATTAACCTAGCCTAAAAATTCTAGACTGTTCATGTCTTTGACAGTGGGCAAACTTACAAAATCAGCAAGGGATCAAATACTTATTTCCTTCACTGTATATATATATATATACACACATGCGGATGTAGCCATCTTTATCTTGACTCTGATAACTTGCTACAGCATGATATCACCCAACAAAAGCCATTGAAAAAGTCAAGATAAAGGATCTTGTCACTGTGTATTTCATGCGTTAAAAGTCAAGATAAAGACGGCTACATGTATGCTAACCTCACTGCTGCTCTTTGCATCTCCCCACCGGATCCCCTCAGACTACCTCAGCATACCACGTTTCATACAAGGTACTGTCGCCGGGCAGCATCAGGACATTGTATGTGACGCAGCACTCTGCTGCATATAGTCAGGACCTTGTATGAGCTGTGACATGCTGAGGGAGTCTGAGGGGACCCAGTGGGGAGAAGCAAAGACGAGCAGTGAGGTAAGTATACATACTTTTTATTTTATGGTCCAAAAGGCAGGGGGGAATTGATGGTGCTTGGCGAGCCTAAAGATGTGAGACATTTATTAAGGGCCGTTCGTCTCCTTCTCTTATTAAATGTGTTGCATAACAGAAAGCGAAAACCGGCGTATAAAATAACAGTATGAGTAAATCTTCCCCATTGTGTACAGTTTTAGCCACCTGTTTAAGAAGTACGTAGATGAACGGGAGCATGTGCAAAGGAGGGTATTCAAAGAAAATTTCTGGAATGGGTGGATTGCAGAACCAAGAAATATGATCAAACTTAGGGTATGTTCACACGCTTACTAAAAATCTTCTGAAAATACAGAGCTGTTTTCAAAGGAAAACAGCTCCTGATTTTCAGCCGTTTTTTAAGCAACTCGCGTTTTTTCCCAGTGTTTTTTGCGGCCGTTTGTGTAGCTATTTTTCTATATATGAAAAACGGCTCCAAAAATGGCTCAAGAAGCAACGTGCACTTCTTTTTCGTGGGCGTTTTTTTAACGCGGCTGTGTTGCATAGAACGTCCTGACACTGCCGGGCGTCAGGTCCTTGTATGACTGGCGCTGGAATAATGAGGAAGCTGGAGGGGAGAAGAGGAGCAAAGAGGGGAGTATAATTGTTTTCAAATTTCATTTTATTGAATTTATTTAACTATTCAGTGAGGTTGAGGGGGTAATCTTATCGGGGGGCAAGGTAGGGGCCTAGCACCTGCCTCTACCTTGCTACGACCCACAGAGTGAAATCTACGCCTGCTAGGAGCTAATGTAGATTTCAACTATAATTTATGCAAATTTTTGGCATAAATTATAATAAATTTGTCGGGCCGCAGTGGCCAGGCAACCTTTCCACAAAGCTATGCCCCTTTTCACATAAGTGACAAGGGTGGCACAAACAGGCCGAACGTTTTGGTCCCTTTTGCAATGTTTCTATGCCAGAAAGGTTAATAAATTACCCCCAAGGTATATAGTTCCAATCCTTCCATGAATATAGTGAAAAACTGATGTGGTAAGTTGGGTTTGACCATATGGGGGTGGGCGGTGGTTTTAGACTAGTAAAGAGTATCCGTGGGGAAAGGAGAAGTAAAAAAAGGGGAAAATATATATTTGCTTCTTAAATTCCCTCCCTTAATAAATAGGAATAAACAGAGGAGGGAGGGGCTGATGTGAACCAGAGGGTATACATTCACGAAGAAATTGAGGGTCTAACTAGCAATACAAGTTTCCTCTTTTTGTCCATCGATTCTTTTTTTATAATTTTTTTTTATTATGAATAATTGATTGTAAGAATTCAATTCTTCAATAGATAATAATAGACATGTTCATAGTTAGATTGTATTTGCTCTGTACTTGATTAAATAAGGATTTTTTTTTTTTTTTAAAAAGGTAGGCAATTGGCAGCTACAGTACTTCATTGCGTCTCCTTTCCATCCCCTGGATCTACACTGTAGAATAAATAAGTTGAAATTGTTGCACTTGTGTCTTTTTTAAAAATTACAATGTTACCCCAGTGAAAAAACTTTTAAACATGCAAATAAATACTAATAAGCAGCACTGCATTACATACCCATCAGCAAAAACAGTGCCTTTGAAAATAAAATATGAACCAAAACCACATCCTAGGCAATGACATGCATCGTGCTAGAAGATTGAATATGACCAAAGATGTGTTATAAAAAAGTGGAATGCACCAATAATGTTTGTATAGATCATTTGTACCTAATTATCCATATGGTTTAGGAATTAGTCAAGGCCCGGCATCCAACACATAATCACTCAGAATAATAGACCACTCAAAAAAAGGTCATACTGAAAACCTCAATTACTTTAAGGGTATGTTCACACGATGAGAGGCATTTACGTGTGAAAAGACAGACTGTTAACAGCTGCCTCGTTTCACACGTAAATGCTCCTCCTCGCATTTTGCGAGCCGTCTGAGACGCTCGTAAATCTTGAGCTGTGCTTCATTGAGTTCAATGAAGAACAGCTCAAATTACGTGGCAAAGAAGTGCCCTGCACTTCTTTGCCGAGGCAGTCCATTTACGCGTCGTCGTTTGACAGCTGTCAAACGACGACGCGTAAATTACAGGTCGTCTGCACAATACGTCGGCAAACCCATTCAAATGAATGGGCAGATGTTTGCCGACGTATTGTAGCCCTATTTTCAGGCGTAAAACGAGGCATAATACGCCTCCTTTACGCCTGAAAATAGGTCGTGTGAACCCAGCCTAAGTGTGTCTTGGATGCCGATTTTGCCACAAGTCTGGGAGATCTGCCACGGTCAACTGCAAGTGTGCAAACTCCAGAGCACTGCTACCGAGTCCTTGAGGGTGTGCCATGTAAAAATTGCCTATACTCTGTTGCACTCACTACAAACTGATTTTAAAAGTGACATCAGGATAAAAACCTTCATTAAATGGGTTTCGATGGTCATAGCAGCTGCACACTAGCCTAAGATCACTAGCACAATGTCAAGTGTCGACTGGAGTGGTGTAAAGCACACCAGCACTATGTTATGAATAACATTTCACTACATAGAAAGTCTGACTGACGAATCTGGATTTAGAGAATGCAAGGAAAGCGCTACCCACTGAAGTGCATAGTGCCTATTGTAAAATTTGGTAGAGGAAGGATAATGCCCTGGGACTATTTTTTTCAGGGTTTAAAGGATAAGCCCCTTATTTCCAGTAAAGGTTAATGTTACAGCATATAAAGATATTTTTACACAGTTGTATGCTTCTACCTCTTATGGCAACAGTTTGGGAAATGGCCATTCCTGTTTCAGCATTACTGTGCCCCACAAAGTGAGGTTCATAAAGACATAGTTTAGTGTGGAGGGATACTGAACGCTTATTTGGTTAAATGAACATAGATTCCCACAGACACACTCCAAAATCTTGTGGAAATCCTTCCCAGAAGAGGGGATGCTGTTATAACCACAAAAGGAGGCCCAACTCCATATTAACCCATTCACACCTGCCACATGGCTATATATGTTCCAACTGCTGATGCCCCGTGCAGTTGTCACGTATACAATTGTTGGCAGTCTGGAACAGAGTTTAATGAGTGAAGTGCTGCTTCATTGTGAGCAGCGTTGCACTCTCATGTCTGCCGGGGCTTTGAGAACCTGAAAATACACCCCCCACTGTAGATTGTGCCACACACAAACCCCTGTAGATAGCGCAAAACCCCCTGTAGAAAGCGCCACTTAAGCTCCCTCTAGGAGCTAAATCCCCAGCCAGCTCCTAGAGGGAGCCCCGACGTCTCTCCATCCCTGCTCTAGATAGTGCCACCCCCCCTGCAGATAGCTCCAAATCCCTGTAGATAGCAGCTCCCCCGCTGTAGATAGCATTGCACTCCCCCACTGTAGATAGCACCACCTAAACTCCCTCTAGGAGCGGAATCCCTGGTGTCAGATCGCCATGGCCGGGGATTCCGCTTCTAGAGAGAGCCCCTGACGTCACTGTCCATTTGGACAGTGACAATAGTGGCTCTCTCTATGAGCAGAATCACCGGCCGACATTCTGGCCGGGGATTCCGCTTCCAGAGAAGCCCCTGGCATCACTATCCATATATGGGCAGTGACATCAGGAGTTACTCCTGGAGCGGAATCCCCACTCTGGCAGGGGATTCTGCTTTTAGAGTTAACCCCTGACATCACTGTCCATATATATGGACATCCTCTAGGAGCGGAATCCCTGGCCAAAGGGATTCCGCTCCTACAGGGAGCTACAGTGGTGCGATCTACAGGAAGAGAGTGCCATTTTTGGGGGCTGGGTGCGCTATCTGCAGGGGGGATGTTGGTATCTACAGGAGAGATGGTGAAATTTACAGGGGGTGGCACTATCTGCAGGGGGGTCCCGCTCTCTACAGGGGGAAGGTACGATCTACATGGGGAGGTGCTATCTGCATGGGGGTCGCACTATATGCAGGTGGCAATTTGCTATATACAGGGGGGATGTTGCTATCTACAGGGGGTGGCGCTATCTGCAGGGGGGTCCCGCTCTCTACAAGGGGAAGGTACGATCTACATGGGGAGGCGCTATCTGCAAGGGGGTGGCACTATCTGCAGGTGGGGTTTTGCTATATACAGGGGGCATGTTGCTATCTACAGGGGATGGCGCTATCTGCAGGGGCTGGCACTATCTACAGGGGGAGGGTGCTATATACAGGGGTGTGGCACTATCTACATGGGCACTGTGGCATTATATGGGCACTACCTACAGGGGATACTGTGGCGCTATCTACATGGGCATTGTGTGTCACACTATGTGGGAACTGTGACACTATGTGGGCACTGTGGCACTATTTAAAGTGGCACTATCTATGTAAGCACTGGCACTATCTACAGTGGGCACTGTGGCATTATTTATAGTGGCCACTACCTATGTGGGCACTGGCACTATCTACAGTGGTCAATGTGGCACTATACACAGGGTTATTGTGTCACTATCTATATGGGCACTGTGGTGTTTTTAGGTGGCTGGGACAAAAAAACCCTAACAAATAAAATGCATCCATTTTTTTAAATATCCATGAAAAATGGATGGCAAATGGCGGTTAGACGGCTGGGAAATGGATTAAAAATTTGAGACACACTGATGCAAAACAGCCATGAAAAACTGACAGTTGATCCATTGTTAGGGCTTATTCAGACGAACGTATAATATGTTGCACGGACCTATGTTAGTCAATGGGGCCATTCAGACTGTCGTATGTCCGCTGCATAAAACTCACGACATGTCCTATATTTGCCCGTTTTTCATGCATCACGCACCCATTGAAAACCGCGAACGACACACGGACGCACTTCCGTGTGCCGCGCGTGATGCGCGCTACAGTAGTCAAAACTATGAATGAAAACAGAAAAGCACCACGTGCTTTTCCGTTTACAAATATAAAAACAGAGTGTCATAATGATGGCAGCTGCGCGAAAATCAGGCAGCCACGCATCATATGGTGATGACAAACGGAGCTTTTGCGGACCTTTTGCGCACCCAAAACGCCGCGTTTATTGTGCGCGCAAAACGCACACGCTGGTGTGAATACGGCCTTAATTGTCCTTTCTTTCATGCCATGTGAATGTAGCCTTATAGCCCTCTTCACTTTCCTCTCACAGCGATCCAGGGTGACGGAGAGAAAAGAAGACTAATTGTTACAGAGCTGTACAGTATGTATAAATATATATATATATATATATATATATATATAGATAAAATACATATAATATAGATGAATATATGAATATATATTAAAAATTCCCCCCCAGTTTTTCAATTTTTTCATATTTTTAGGACTCATGCACACGACCGTAGTGGGGTGCACGGGCCGTCATTTACGGCTCGGACAGCCGCGGGGTGTGACCTGCGGCCACCCGCAAATTACGGGCCATACATATTGTCGTGAGCATTCATTTTAACGAACCTGGACCGCAAAATGCGGCATTAATAAGACATGTTCTATCTTTTTGCGGTCCAGGCTCCCGGGCAATGCATGGACCGTGGGAGCCACGGTCGTGTGCATGGGCCTATAGAAATATATGGGACCACAATTCATCCGCAAAAACACATTCGTGTGCTTGGGGCCTTAGTGATTTGTCTGTTCATAATAGAAATAAAGTAAAAATAGTTGTGACATTCAAAGTGGTTGCAAAGATATTATTGTTTAAAGAAGTGCATATCAGAAATGGAAAATTTGACCTGGACACAAGGGCATCAATAACCCTTGGTCATTAACGGGTTAATGCCCATGGTTTTGGAATGGAATGTCCAAGAAGCTCATATAGGCGTTCAGGCGTTTACATACATTTGGCCAGATGTTGGGACTACAATATGTTTGAATGTATATGCTTTTAAAGTAATAACAGCTGCACTGTGCCAGACTGCATGTTTTCATGCACATGAGAAACATGTTAGCTCTGAAATGGCTAATGTAACAATGTAATGTGGGGGGTAGCCTGACTGTCCCCCAATGTTTGCTGTCTGGATTTCAACATGCCCAATTTTTTTCCCAGGAGAAAAGCTTTCCTTAGTATTTGGGGGACTCAGATAACTGGTATCTTATAGCCAGCATTATCCAGGACATCTATTTGTTTGAATTCACATCTACCCCCAACTATGTGAACACCTAGGCAGGAAGTATATAGTTTAAATTTATACATTTCTGTGTAATATCCAGCATGCAATTTTTACTTAATAGTGGCATTTTCATTTAAGTCTTTAATACTAGATATTATTTTCTTGCATAAATTAACCTATTGCTATATTATAAATGTCTGACTAAAAACGGGTTACCTTTTGTGCAATATGACTGATCCACGGAGATGAGCAGTTGCTTAAATCAGGTCCTTGTGAATTCCATACTCCATCTGGAGCATTGCATGTATATGTTGCCACACCTAAAAGAAAAATATGGTAAAATAAATTGCAAACATGTTACAAATGGGCCAATTAAAAATTAAATCATGGAGGAAACAATAAGATTAGGACCCAAGCCAGCTCGCTGAGGTGGATACATTTTTATCAATGTATAATAAAAACACATATTTAGTTATCATTAACCCCTTTAGGACACAGCCTGTTTTGGCCTTGTGGACACAGATGATTTTTTCAAATCTGACATGTGTCACTTTATGTGGTAATAACTCCGGAATGCTTTTACCTATCCAAGCGATTCTGAGATTGTTTTCTCGTGACATATTGTACTTTATGCTAGTGAAAAAATTTGGTCGATAAATTCAATATTTATTTGTGAAAAAAGTCACATTTTAGCAAAAATTTGCAATAATTACCATTTTTCTAAATTTAAATGTGTTTGCTTGTAAAACAGATAGTAATACCACACAAAAGTGTTACTAGTTAACATCCCCCATATGTCTACTTTATGTTTGCATAATTTTTTTTCACGTACTTTTATTTTTCTAGGATGTTACGAGGCTTAGAACTTTAGCAGCAATTTCTCACATTTTCAATAAAATTTCAAAAGGCTATTTTTTCAGGGACCAGTTCAGTTCTGAAGTGGCTTTGAGGGCCTTATATATTAGAAAGTCCCCATAAATCACCCCATTTTGAAAACTGCACCCCTCAAGGTATTCAAAACTACAGTCAGAAAGTATTTTAACCCTTTAGGCGTTTCACAGGAATTAAGGCAATGTAGAGGTGACATTTACAAATGTAATTTTTTTTGCCGAAATTCATTTGTAATAAAAAAAAATCTGTAACACAGAAGGTTTTACCAGGGAAACGCAACTCAATATTTATTGCCCAGATTCTGCAGATTTTAGAAATATCCAACATGTGGTCCTAGTGTCCTAATGGACTGAAACACAGGCCTCAGAAGCAAAGGAGCACCTAGTGGATTTTGGGGCCTCCTTTTATTAGGAATATATTTTAGGCACCATGTCAGGTTTGAGGAGGTCTTGTGGTACCTAAACAGTCGAAACCCCCAAGAAGTGACCCCATTTTGGAAACTACACCCCTCAAGGCATTTTTCTAGGGGTATAGTTAGCATTTTGACGCCACAGTTTTTTTGCAGAATTTAGTGGAATTAGTCTGTGAAGATGAAAATCACCTATTTTTCTGTGGAAACATATAATTTTTTCATTTTTACAAGGAATAAAGGAGAAAAAGCCGCCCAACATTTGTAAAGCAATTTCTCCCGATTACGGCGATACCCCATATGTGGTCTTAAACTGATGTTTGGACCCACAGCAAGGCTCAGGAGGGAGGGAGCGCCTTTTGGATTTTGGAGCACAGATTTTGCTGGATTGCTTTTCAGTGCCATGTCGGGTTTGCAACGCCCCGGAGGGACCAAAACAGTGGAAACCCCCCAAAAGTCACCCTATTTTGGAATCTACACCCCTCAAGGAATTTTTCTAGCGGTATAGTGAGCATTTTGGCCCCTCAGGATCTTTTTTAGAGCTAAGGTGACCAAAAAACAGCGATTTTGGCGCTTTCAATTCTTTATTTATTACAGCGTTCACCGTGCGCAATAAATTAAGTTTTAATTTATTCTGCCGGTCGGTACGATTACACCGATACCACATGTGTATAGGTTTTTTAAAGTTTTGCAGCGTTTGCACAATAAAATTAAGTTTCTATAAAATAATTTATTTTCTGAGACACGCTATTCTGAGCCGTAACTTTTTTATTTTTTCGTCAAACAAGCTGTGGGAGGTCTTGTTTTTTGCGGGACGGGTTGTAATTTTTATTGGTACCATTTTGGGGTAAATGCGACTTTTTGATCACTTTTTATTCTATATCTTGTGAGGGGTGGTGACCAAAAAATAGCGATGCTGACAGTTTTCCGTTTATTTTGTTTGCGGCGTTCACCGTGTGGAAAAATTAACATTATAGTTTCATAGTTTGGGTCGTTACGAACGCGGCGATACCAAATATGTGTACTTTTTTTAAACGTTTTAATTTTTTCCCTATAATAAATGACTTATTATAGGAAAACAAAACTTTTTATTTTTACACTTTTATAAAACATTTTTATTAACTTTTTTTTTACTTTTTACACTTTCTTTTTTTACCTGCAGCTCTGATCGCTGCTAGAATACATTACACTACCTAGGTAGTGTAACGTATTCCAACTGTCAGTGTGACATCACAGTCACTCTGACAGTTGGTCTATGAGGATCAGCAGAGGCTGATCCTCATAGGCTGACATACATGGCAGACTTGGGGGCCGTTGTCTGGCCCCCGGGTGCCATCACAAGCATCAGAAGCCCCCACGATTGCATGGGGGCTGCTGATGCGCTACAAACTCGCTACATGCGGAGATCGCAATCGAGCCCCGCATGTAACGGGTTAATTGCCGAAATCAGCGGCGATGAGCCGCTGATCGGCAACACTGGAGAGTGTCAGCTGTCGGGGACAGCTGATCTCCAAGTTCCCGATGCACACTGTCGCCGACAGTGTGCATCGGGAACGACACAGTGACTTCCTGTCACTCTGACAGGAAGCCTATCAGGACCAGCCGAAGGTTGGTCCTGAAGGGCTTCCGTCCATGGCAGACCCGGAAGCCATTGTTTGGCTTCCGTTTGCCATACTAACTATCGGCAGACCCCGCGATTTCGGACGGGGGTCTGCCGATATGCTAGAAACCCCTAAAATTCGCCGAATTTGAGGGGTTAATTTGCCGAAATCAGCGCAAAGGACCGCTGGCCGGCAAGAGGGGAGTGTCAGCTGTCGGCAACAGCTGACCTCCCGGTTCCCGGTGCACACTGTCGCCGACAGTGTGCACCGGGAAAAACTCAGTAACTATACGACCTCGTGCAGGAAGTAACCTCCCGCAACGACGGACAGTTATGTCCTCGTGCAGATAGGGGTTAAACAGCAGGTTTACTTACCTTACGGACAAATATGGAGCTTGTATGGCGGGGCCTTCATGAGCTGCTATACAGGCTCTGTTGTATGCTGTATTCATGAGACACTCTCCCCTATAAGCCATTATACTAGGGAAGAATACCTCACATACGAAAAACAATGCAGCAAGCAAATATTTATTTTTCGTATTTGTACAGAATCGTTTAAAATCTGAGTCATACATAGAGGCACACCGCCTTATTACAGCTCCATACAAATCTGCTTGAGACCATATGTCAACCAGGTTTTTATGATAAAAAATTAACTTTAACCTCTTATAGCAAGTCCACATACCGTTACATCGTTAACGCCAATGTGTCAGCACAAATTAACATAACTGTACGTTGTTGTGATGGTGCAGGCTTTGTCGATGCAAAAATAGAAAAGTTATGGCTCTTAGAATATGGCGACACAAAAAATAAATGATTTAAAAAAAAGGTGATTGTATTGTGCAGACGCTATAAAATGTAAAAAGCCATATACCCAAATTGAAGATGAGTGAGGAACTAGGACCGCACATCCACAATATTAATCAATAAACACGAACATAAGGGTCTTTTTGTTAACATTCTTTTGTTAACACAGCGACCTCCTTGAAGTGGGTCCCTACTCTATTGATTGCAGCACCGCATGGCCGGCCACCACAATCCTGTATCCGCAGAGGGAGCAACCCAGAGGCCCAGAAGCCCCCGTGCTACCAGGCCAAGCCACCTTGGCTCTGGGCCACGTCCCTCCACAAGTGCAGCAACACAGCAACAGACATCACAACAAGTGAAAAGATTGAATGAGCTCACCTTTAGATGCGCCCCCAGTGGCCAACTGAGAGCACAAGAGCAGAAACACTAATGAGGTCCTTAATTAATTAAAATCAGCTGTGTCAAAAGCGTGGAGTACTGGTATTAGAAATAGCATATAAAAAGCTATATAAATTTGGGATCGTCGTAATTGTATAGACCGGTAGAATAAATTTAATATGTCATGTATAGCATACAGTGAGCACTGTAAAAAAATTATAATGATAATAAGAAGAAACAATGCCAGCATTGCTGTTTTTGGTCAGCTTGCTTTCCAAAAAATTTAATAATAAATGGTCAAACTGTTACATGTACCCTTCAATTACTTAAATATAAAACATACGCACATTGGGACAAGGGAAATAAGCTGATGTCGAATCTCATTAAACAACAATGAGGGAAAACATATGTTTCCTCTATAAAGGGTACTTTGGGTAGGAAACTCACTGATACTGTTCAAATAGCTCAAGAATTCCGGACATACTATTCAGAGTTGTACAACATTAAAAGAGAGTCTTCTCAGTCTACTCTGGTCTCGCATGTTGAAGCCATACAAAAATATTTAAATTCCATTAATGCTCCTTCCTTGACGGAACAGGAGCAATCTTCTTTGGTGGTTCCGTTTAATTTAGAGCTACTGGACAAAATGTTGGTGTCAATACCGGATGGGAAAAGCCCTGGTCCTGATGGGCTCCCTATTATTTAGTATAAAAAATTCAAACAAACCCTTTTACCGTATTTCCTCTCTATATGTAATGACATTTTGAAAGGTTCACATTTCCCTGCCCAAACATTGGAAGCCAACATCACGATAATTCCTAAAGAGGGTAAGGATCTGGAAAAGTGGAGTAGTTATAGGCCTATTTCCCTGTTAAATTCAGATTTGAAATGGTGGGCAAAAATTGTATCAACGCGTATTAATTCTTTTTTTTTCCAAGTTGATTGGAGTAGAACAGGTGGGATTTGTCCCTGGGAGGGAGGGAAAATGTAATACTGCAAGAACCATTCATGACATATATTTTGCTAAACAAATAAGATACCTCTGATACTACTTGGTACAGATGCTGAAAAAGCTTTTGATTGCATTGATTGGACTTTCTTAAGGGGTTAAAAGCTGCTCTCCATAAATTCGGCTTCCCACAACAATTCATAGATGCAATTTTCTCACTATATACGACTCCCACAGCAAGAATTCAAGTGAATGGCACCTTTTCGGACTCCTACCCTATTCTAAATGGTACACGTCGGGGATGCCCTTTGTCTCTCACTTTGTTTATACTTGCAATGGAAACATTGCTACTGAATATAAGACAAACCCCCATCATTAAAGGCCTTACAGTGGGAGATTTTGAGCATAAAACCGCAGCATATGCAGATTATCTGTTGGTATATATAACTAACTCCTTGGACGCTCTCCCACGACTTCTACAGATTTTTGAGGAATTTGGGTGGGTCTCTAATTTAAGATTAATTACGACAAGTGGGAGGCGCTGAATATAACTCTACCTCAAAATACTTTTCTGACCATTAGTATACAGTCTCCTTTTAAGTGGCCTAAGTCGGAACTGAAATATTTGGGTTTAAAAATTACATCAGCACCAAAAATGCTTTTTGATCGGAATTATAGCCCATTATACTATAAAATAAAGGGTTTGTTATCTAAACTTAAGGTCCCGTATATGTCATGGTTAGGCCGAAATAATTTTCTTACCACATTTGTTCTCCCCATGTTTTATATATATATTAGTCATTGCCCATTGATATACCCAAATATTATTTTTCAAGGTTTCAACGCTTATTAATGGAGTTTTTATGGAATAAAAAACGTCCTAGAATCGCATATGCGCAACTCATCCGGAAAAAATGTGTTGGAGGGTTGTCATTGCCGGATCTTCCAACTTCTTATAGGGCCATACAATTGGGGAGGTGGACACAATTAGTTAATGGCAATGTCTCTCTTACACACGTTGATATAGAACGTTATTTGCTGGGTAGGGGTCTGGCTTCTTATCTTTGGGTGGGGACACAAACACCTTCTAGATCCTTGGTGAAGAGCGATATGACTAGAGGATTGATCAGGGTCTGCCGGGCTTCATCGGCGTTGCACCTACAAAATAATGTGTTTTCATTGTTGATGCCTCTTTTAATTCTACCTTGTCTTGTAAATAAGAAATGTACTCACATACCGGAGACTTGGTTTCACCTCCACTCACTAAAGTTAGCTAGACTTTATGACTCAGCAGAGCTGCCTTCCTTGCAGATTCTTCATAGAGAACTGAATATTTTGCAGCCTAAATGCCTGCAAGTATTGGACTTTTCTTCTACATGCCAGAAGTTGATGACTTCTACTGGTGTACATAAATCTGACCCAACTTGGTTAGAGAATTATACTTTGTTACCCTCGTTACCTAAACGGTCTCTCTCCAGGATATATAAAGAACTGATTACTTCCGCATCTGTCTCTATTCCAGGTTTTATATTAGCTTGGGAGAAGGCACTAGGGTATGTTTTTTCTGAGGAGGAGAGAACTAGCATTTTGCGACATTCGCACGGATTTTCCAGGTGTGTCAGAATGCAGGAAAATTTACATAAGACACCCTCAAGGTGGTATAGAACACGAAAATATTTATATAAGATTCAAGTATCTCCCTCAAATACTTGTTGGAGATGTGAGAAGGAGGTGGGTAGCAATTCTCATATATGGTGTTCCTGTACGAAGGTGCAGTGCTTTTGGAGGGAGGTTGAGGCCTTGATTGCAGAAGTGTGTTCTATTTTAATGTCCCTCACGAGGGAACTGGTCCTACTATAGTTGCCTCTTCAGGATTTTTCTCCTTCATCTAGGAATCTCCCCACTTTTATAATATCAGCAGCTAAATGACTGATTCCTACTAAGTGGAAAGAGACTCTCCCCCCCCCCCCCCCCTTCACGTGAACACCTTGTGTCAAAACTACACCAGATATGTCGGCTGGAGGAACTTGCGGGTTGGGAAAACAAAAATAGAAGTGCTTTTCTGAAAGTTTGGCAGCCCTGGTTGGACTACAGAGATAAGATTTAGAATTATAGATTGAAACTTGAAGCCTGTATAGACTAACCTCAAGATGGTGAGACCGAGTGGGATTTATTTCAATGTAGTGACTTTGTTGTTTGTGATAAAATATTAGACCTGAGCTGTGATCACAGTTGTTCATGGGTTAATTTGTTCTATAACTGTTCTAGAAATAAGTAGTCATGCATGATTGTTATATTTCTGCTACACATTGATGATGATGTCATGATATGTGAAATGTCATGTTAGAATGAGCTGTTTGTGTTCACTGGCTAACAGTGCTAATGTACCATGCATATTGGATGTATCTTTCTTATGTATGTATATGTTTGATATTGCCTTTTTGTCTACTATAATAAAAATAGTTTATACAAAAAAAATAAAACACAAAAAAAGTTACATGTACCCCAAAATGGTACCAATGAAAACTACATATTGACCCACAAAAAATAAGCCCCCACACAGCTCCGTCAACGAAAAGCATAGAACATTTCTAGCTCTCAGAATATGGCAACACAAAAGGTGAAGAGTGTGATCCAAAAGAAGAATAAGATTGGGCACCATTTATAAGTGTGCCACTGGCCACACATCTATGGATTTTTACTTATTTACCCCATTATAATACCACCTTATTATGCCCTGATGTGCTTACATATGTCCTCACATCATAAACTAAAAAATAAGTAAATACCAAAACAAAACTATTACCAAGCAAAATCTGCCCCTCTAAACCAAATGGTGCTCCCTCCCTTCTGAGCCCTACAGTGTGCCCAAACAGCAATTTATGTCCACATATATGTCAGTTCGATACCTGGGAGAACTAACTTAACAATTTATGAGATATTAGTTTTCAGTGGCAAAAACTGGACACAACATGTTACGCACTAAAATGGCATATCAGTGGAAAATTGCAATCTTTACTTTGCACTATCCACTGCGCATTATTTTCTAATAAGAAACACCTGTGTGCCTTGAGGGTGTAACTTAAAAAATGAGGGTCACTTATTTGGGTTTCTAATATATATAGGCCCCTCACTTCAATACTGAACTTGTCCCTAAAAAAAGGTTTTGGAAATTTTGGAAAAAAAGGACGTTCAAAAAATAATGCCAACATAAAGTAGACATATGAGAATTGTTAGCTAGTCATTATTTTGTGTGGTGGTACCATCTGTCTTACAAACATATACACTTAAATTTAGCAAAATGCTAATTTTTCCAAATTTTCTCTCAATTTTGGTGTTCTTTTACAAAGACCAAATTTTACAACTAACATAAAGTACAATGTGTCACAAGAAAACAATATCAGAATCACTTTGATAAGTAAAACCATTCCAAAGTTATTATCACATAAATTGAGATATGTCAGATTAAAAAAAAAAAAAAAAGGGGGGGGGGGCTGTCTCCACAAGGCCAAAAATTGATCGGTCTCCAAGAGGTTAAAAAATATTTAGTGCTGTCTTTTCATTTTTCAAGACCCATGTTTTTGAGACTGACATTATCATTACAAATAGAGATGAGCGAACCGGGACAACCGAACCCAGTTTCGGTCCGAACATCGTGAAAAGTTCGGTTCGCAGCGAATCCGAACTTCACCGGGTTCGGCCGAACACGTTTTGACTGAACCCGGCTACATTTTGGCGCCTGCCACATGTTAGATCTAAAATGGAGGATTTCAAAATATCACCTGATATCAGGCTACCCCATAATGCCTTGCAAACGGCTCTCCCAGCCAATCGGGAGGAAGCATAGGGGCGGGCTCAAGCCTGCAATAATAGTCTATGCACGGAGCTCAGCGGTCATTTTAGAGACAGGAGCTGTAGGGATAGCATCTCTGTGCAGTAAGGGAAAGCTTTAGGAATCTAAAAGCCAGGAATCCAGCAATCGAAGGGGCTCATCCACTACAGCGGGAGTCTACTCTCAACATCCAAAGTGCCATACAAATTCTCCATTTGCCAAGCCAGTGTGTGAATAAGCTTTTATAAGGGGCTCATCCCCGTTGCATGGGTTAACATCCAACTTGCAATACAGGCAGGCAGCTGTAGTACTACAACGCCCAGCATTCCCTGAGTGCACAGTGGCTGATAGAAATTCTCATTCATTGCCATTTGCCAAGCCAGTGTGTGAATAAGCTTTTATAAGGGGCTCATCCCCGTTGCATGGGTTAACATCCAACTTGCAATCCAGGCAGGCAGCTGTAGTACTACAACGTCCAGCATTCCCTGAGTGCACCGTGGCTGATAGAAATTCTCATTCATTGCCATTTGCCAAGCCAGTGTGTGAATAAGCTTTTAGAAGGGGCTCATCCCCGTTGCATGGGTTAACATCCAACTTGCAATCCAGGCAGGCAGCTGTAGTACTATAACGCCCAGCATTCCCTGAGTGCACCGTAGCTGATAGAAATTCTCATTCATTGCCATTTGCCAAGGCAGTGTGTGAATAAGCTTTAATAAAGGGCTCATCCCCGTTGCATGGGTTAACATCCAACTTGCAATACAGGCCGCCTTTGTAGTACTACAACGCCCAGCATTCCCTGAGTGCACAGTGACTGATAGAAATTCGCATTCATTGCCATTTGCCAAGCCAGTGTGTGAATAAGCTTTTATAAGGGGCTCATCAGGGTAGTAGTGGCGGCACTGGCAGTGATAAACAGCCAAGCCGAGGTAGGGGCAGAAGTAAATCTGCAAAACGTTGCAGCGGTAGGGTCAGCTCAGGAGCCGGTGACGGCGACACTGCTGCTACTGGTGTAGGCTCCCGAAAAAAGCCTGCCAGACAAGGGGCAAGCTCGGGTGGTGGTGGTGGTGGTGGTGGTGGTGGTGGACGTGGTACTAACTCTTTAAGGTACTCTGCCGTGTGGCAATTTTTCTGTACCTTTCCGGAGGATGAAAACATGGCACAGTGCCGTATCTGCAAGCAGAAAGTAAGTTGTGGGCAGGGCAGCAATGTAGGAACTACCGCTCTACGTAAACACATGGAGCGGCATCACAAGGCCATGTGGGACAATCGACATGCCCCACCATCATGTACTACATCTAATGAAGACCCCTCTGCCGCTGCTGCTGCTGCTGCTGCTCCGAGTCTTTGTCATCTAAGTAGTAACCAGGCCTTATCCACCATCTCGTTGTCATCATCATCATCACTGTCATCTAGTGCTCCTCCTACATCCCGTCAGTTATCCATTACGGAATCATTGTCCAATAAGCAACAATATATACCCAGTCATCCATTTGTCGTGCGGCTTAATTCACACCTGGCTAAGTTGTTGGTGGTGCAGTCGCTGCCGTACCACCTGGTCGACTCCGCCGGCTTCAAGCAATTGATGGCGTGCGCTCAGCCTAGGTGGCGAATACCTAGCCGCCATTACTTCTCCAAAACAGCTGTCCCTGCCTTGCACAAGCACGTGGAGGAAAATGTGGGCCAGTCCTTGCAATTATCCGTGTGCAGCAGGGTACATGCCACCGTCGACACGTGGAACAGCAACTATGGGCAGGGACAGTACATGTCTTTCACGGCCCACTGGGTCAATATTTTGCAGTCCGATGCACCACCGCAGCAATGCGAGGCATTACCACCTCCACGCTTGTATCTTTCTGGTTCAACTCCGGACACCAGGCGCCTACCATCCTCCTCCTCCTACTCCTCCTCCTTGCCCTCCTCAATGGAGGTCTTCCCGTCCCGACAGGACACAGCGTATCTTCCACTCCTCCTCCCTCCTCTTTTCATAGGTGCAAGGTGAAGCGCCACAACGCTGTCTTACACCTGCTGAGCCTGGGCGAGAAAAGCCACACAGGGCAGGAGCTGCTGCTGTGCATCAAGGAGGAAATCGCACGCTGGCTGTCTCCTCCTCAAGAACGTTGTGGCTGCACTGCGTCTAGGTCACCTGACACACGCTCCTTGCATTGCACATGTGATCAATCTGGTCATAACACGCTTCTTAAAGTCATATGTTGGTTTGAAGGGTGTGCTGGCCATGTCCAGGAGGGTTTGCGTTCGCTTTAGACGTTCGTATGCATTTAAGCACGCCCTCCTGGACTTGCAGCGTCAAAACAATCTCCCAGAACACAGCCTGATTTGCGACGTTCCAACACGCTGGAATTCCACCCTGCACATGTTGGACCGTCTGTACGAACAGCGGAAAGCCGTGAATGATTTCCTGATGCAGCAGACGGGCAGCGTTTGGAGCCAGTGTAATTTCGAGCTCAGGCACTGGCAGCTGGTTAGAGACGCATGTCGCGTTTTGAGGCCCTTTGAAGAGGCCACACGATTTGTGAGCCGTGACGCTAGCGGAATGAACGATGTTATGCTGCTGATATTCATTCTGGAGCAAACGCTCACAGCGATGATTCAGCAAAGGATGGAGGAAGGATCACATCTGGCTATGGATGTTGAGGAGGAGGATGAGGAAAAAGGACCTGAAGAGGAGCTGGATTTGGAGATGGAATCACAGGAATGGATAGGGGATGAGGCAGCCGCACAACATGACAGTGATGATGACGAGTCTGACTACGACCTTGATGATGTACAACCATGGCAGTATGGGGCGGAGATGGAACCAACCGGGCCCTCTGAAACGCTGGCCAGGATGGCGAGCTGTATGCTTCGTTACTTGCGCGCTGACTGTCGTATTGTTAGCATGAAGCAAAGAGATGAGTACTGGATAGCCACACTTTTAGACCGTCGGTATAAAGCCAGAATGGGGGAGTTTTTTGCGCCTTCCGAGAGGGAGGCAAAATTGGCTTATTATCGAGAGAAGCTATGCAGCGAGATTGTCACGGCTTTCAAATGGCAAACACCTGCTGCAAGTATGTCTGACCGGGGGGGCCACTCTCCGCTCCCCACTGTCTCATCGTTCCATCGCCTCTGGCAGAGCTACCTCTGCAATAGGCGGCGGCAGCAGCCAATTCAGTTTGGAAAATATGATAACAACATTTTTACATCCAATATCCCGACCTGACACACATCGTAGTCACCAAAGGGATGTTCACCATCACCAGCACCTAAACAACCAGGTTCACTCATACCTGGACTGTGCCCTTTCTCCGTCAGAAATCCTGATCCCAGACCCCATGGACTTCTGGGTCAGCAGATTGGATCATTGGCAAGAACTGGCCCAGTTTGCCATGGGTGTACTGTCTTGTCCACCCTCCAGTGTAGCATCAGAGAGGGTATTCAGCGCGGCAGGGGGCTTCGTCACCCCTAAGCGAACAAGATTGTCCGCCAACAGCTTGGAAAATTTCACGTTTCTGAAAATGAATCAAGCGTGGATCGGTGAGGATTTTAAAACCCCTGTGTCTGATGCCACTGATTAGATCTGACATTGCTGCTGCCGCCTGCTACTGCCGCCTGCTACTACGGGATTTTGTCCTGTCCACTCTTTTTTTAATGTGCCGCTGTTGGTGCTGCTACTACTTCTACCACCAATCCACCCCCAGTGCCGTCTGCTACAAGCAGGCCTGCCCCACCACAGGGCTTTGTCTGTGACTGCCCAGTCTGTTTTAATGTGCTGCTACTACTACTACCACCACCCTTGCTGTCCGTTGGCTACCTCTACTCTACTACCACCAATACACCTCCAATGCCGTCTGCTACAAGCAGGCCTGAGGCCAGCCCCACCACAGGGCTTTGTCCTGTGACTGTCCAGTCTGTTTTAATGTGCTGCTACTACTACTACCAACACCCTTGCTGTCCGTTGGCTACCTCTACTACCACCAATACACCTCCACTGCCGTCTGCTACAAGCAGGCCTGGAGGACTTGTGAAAAGCCATTGCTTGTTGCTTTTACATCCATGTGTAAAGGATCTGCCAGGCACTACGTCTGTGGATACTCCCAGGATTAATCAATCGACACCTGAGGCCAGACCTCTTAGACTGACACCGGCTCCCACCAATCAGGGTGGCAGGCTCAGGAGTGGGAGAGCCTATCGCGGTCTGGTCAGTCGGAGTTAGCTCCGCCCCCTGTCCATTTATACCTGCCGTTTTCTCTTCCTCATTGCTTGTTATTCTTCTGGTTTCCTGGCCCCACTGCTGCCTTGCTCCAGCCTGCTTCTGCCGTGCTTCAGCCTTGCTTCAGTTCCGCTTATCCTGCTTCGCTCTGCCCCCGGCTTGCTTCCTGCTTCGTGCTCTGCGTTTGTATACTTCATTACATCCTGATCCTGACTGCTCGTTCACCACTCCGTTCCCTCACGGTGTTCCGTGGGCTACTGCCCCTTCCCTTGTTTGTTCCCTGACAGGGCGGTGGGTAGATTAGGGCTCACTTGTTCCCTTCACCTCCTTCCGCCATTACATAATGTATGGATGAACCCCCAGCAGGCATCTGCCAATAAAAAGGGTACATTTTTGGAGGGCTTGTGAAAAGCCATTGCTTGTTGCTTTTACATCCATGTATGGATGAACCCCGGCAGGCATCTGCCACCATAAAGGGTAAATTTCTTGAGGGCTTGTCAAAAGCCATTGCCTCTTCTTTTACCACCTTATATATATGAACCCTGGCAGGCATCTGCCGCCAAAAATGGTTAATTTTTGTACCTTTTTTAACAATGCATTAAGCATACAACATGCGCAAGTGCAGTGGTTTCTGTTAGTTATCACCGTGTCCCATCCGTTTTGCTATAGCCATACATGTTGGCGTAACTTTGACACTAACTTTGCCTTAAAGACAGCTCAAAAGTACTTGGATACACTCATGGGTGACCTAAGAGTGTTATACAGGGCTTCTAGGGCTTTTAAACAGTGTTATACACGATTTTTAGGGTCTTTCTTGAATTACAGGTTCGGACAGAACTAGTTCGGTCCGAATCGAACTTTTTCATGAAATTCGGCGAACCAGCCGAACCGAACTTTTCATAAGTTCACTCATCTCTAATTACAAAGATTGATTAAAAATACAAACTGACAGCTATCATCATGCTGGAAGATTACAGCAATGACTAAAGGTGATGTGACTTTTTTTCATGGAATACACGAATACAAACATTGAAATATTGGTATGTTAGACTTCTGTTGTCCCTCTATTCAAAACTTTTTTTTTCCCTTTTCCGACTTTTGTCGTTAGTATACGTCATGGAAATGGATGGCATTTGCTCAGAAGCTGAGTCCGTGCTATCAGCTGCTTTTGTCAGATGTATGTTACAGCTGACACCCTGCTGTAATGGCGGGGACCGAAGAAAGCTCCAATCCCTGCCATTAACCCCTTAAATACAGCGGTCAAAAGCAATCTCTGCATTTAAGGTGTTTGTAGCCAAACGGCACCCAAGCGGCGAGATCGCCGGGGTGCCAAAGGCAGCAATGGAACAGGAGGCTTAACACTGGTATCCCGGTCTGCCGAGTATGGAAGACTCCTAGGCCCAAAAGACCTTCAAGTACCCTAGTGGGACTAAAAAAAAAAGGCCTGATCGATAAAAATAGTATGCTTTTTATCCAGCGCAGCGAACGCTGTAAAAATAAAACTGAAAAACAATGCCTGAATTGCTGTTTTTCGGTCACCTTGCCTTCCAAAAATTGGAATAAAAAGTGATCAAAAAGTTGCATGTATTTAAAAACGATACCTATAAAAACTATAGCTCATCTCGCAAAAAACAAGCCCTCATACAGTTCCATCAACTAAAAAAATTAAAACGTTATGGTTCTCATAACATTGCGACAGAAAAAAATAGGCAATTTTTTTTCAATTTTATTGTGCAAAAAGTTGTAAAACATAAAAGGGCGCTATAAATTTGGTATCGCCGGAATCTTACTGATCCACAGAATAAACTTAACATGTCATTTATAACACATGCTGATCGCTGTATAAAAAAGAACTACAAAACTAAACCAAAATTGCTGTTTTTTGGTCACCTTGTCTTTAGACTCCCATAAGTCAGGAAAGAAAAAAATATGCAGATGTCCTGGCTCGAGGGGAAGATTTCTTTTGTTTTATGCAATTTATCAAGGCCCTAAAATTAGGGCACCAGGAAGGGGAGGGCTCAAACATCTGCTGAAAGTGAGGGTGCTCGTAATATACTTGGACAACGCTTTCCAGCAAAATTCCCTAAACTGCAAAGGTGCAGAGTGTGTACCAAAAGGGGGATAAGAAAGAACACCATTTATCAGTGCGATACTGGCCTGTGCATAAATGATTGCTTCACAGCATAACATCTATGAATTATTTTATTGTTTTTTTTTACTCCATTATTATATTACCTGACTGTGTCCCTGATGTAATCTGCCCAATTTACATATGCCCCCACATTATAAACTGAAATACCAGCAATACTCACAGAAAACTACTACCAAGCAAAATTCACGCTCAAAAAGTTTGCAAAATCAGGTCACCTCTCATGGGTTTCTTTTATTATTTCACATCAGCGCCCTGCAATTGTGAACCAATACTTTGTAAATCGCCAAATTAGGCCTCAATTTTTTATGGTACTCTTTCACTCCTGAGTCCTGCTGGATGTCCAGGCAAAAGATTAGTGCCCCATGTAGGGTGTTTCTAAAACCGGGAAACACAGCATAATAATTATTAGGGAACTGTCTTTTTATGGTGGCATAAGCTGGGTACCACATATTGGACAATGAAATGGCATATCTATGGAAAAATTTCCATCTTCACTCTGAAACATCGAGTGCACACTAATTTCTGGAAAAAACCTGTGGGGTTAACATGCTCACTACACTGCTAGGGGAACAGCTTGAGGGGTGTCGTTTCCAAAATGAGGGCTTTGCAAACGCGACATGGTGCCCAGAAAACAATCCAGAAAAATCTACACTGCAAAAGTCAAATTGCGCTCTTTCCCTTCCAAGCCCTGCCTTGTTCCCAGACAGTAGTTTATGACCACATATGGGTTATTTCCGTACTATGGAGAAGTTGATTTTTTTTCTCTTTTATTTGTTGAGAAAATGAAACATTTTGAGCAGAAGCTCTGTCTTATTGGAAATAAAATCAAAATTTTTATTTTCAATGCCCAATTCTGATAAAATCTATCAAACATCTGTGGGGTCAAAATGCTCACTTTTACCCCTAGATGAATACCTCAAGTCATCTAGTTTCCCAAATGAAGTCATTTTTGGAGTGTTTCCTCTGTACTAGGAGCTTTGCAAATGCGACATGGTGCAGATAAACCAGTCCAGCAAAATCTGCGCTACAAAAGACAAATGGCGCTTCTTCCCTTCGTCTGCCCAAAAAAGCAGTTTATGACCACATATGGGGTATTTCTGTACTCTGGAGAAGTTGCTTTACAAATGTTGGGTGGCTTTTTCTCCTTTATTCCTTGTGTATTTTTTTTTTCGCTAAAACGACAGGGTGCCTAAAATATAATCTAAAAAAAAAGAAGGCTCTAAAAACCAATAGGTGCTTCGTTGCTTCTGAGGCCTGTGCTTCAGTCCAGTAGCACACTGTAGGGCCACATGTGGGATATTTCTAAAAAATGCAGAATCCGGGCAATAAATATTGATTCGTGTTTCTCTGGTAAAACATTATGTGTTACAGGAAAAATTTATTATAATGGAATTTATGCAAAAAAAATTGTAAATGTCACCTCCATTTTGCTTTAATTCTTGTGAAACGCCTAAAGGGTTAAGAAACTTTCTAAATGCTGTTTTTAATACTTTGAGGGGTGCAGGGTGCAGTTTTTAAAATTAGGTGATTTATGGGGGATTTTAATATATAGGGCCCTCAAAGCTACTTACGAACTGAAATGGTCGCTAAAAAAATAGGATTTTGACATTTTCTTTAAAATGGGAGAAATTTCGGCTAAACTTATAAGCCTTGTTGAATCCTATAAAATAAAAGTATGTTAAAAAAACAATGCCAACATAAATTAGACACATGGGAAGTGTTAATTAGTAACCATTTTGTTTGGTATAACTATCTGTCTTTCAAGCAGATACATTTAAATTTAGAAAAATGCTCATTTTTGCAAGTTTTCTAAAAATGTTGGTGTTTTTTACAAATAAACGCTGAATTTATCTACCAAATTTTACATCTGACATAAATTGCAATATGTCACGAGAAAAAATTCTCAGTATCAATCGTATAGGTAAAAGCATTCCAAAGTTATTACCACATAAAGTGATACATGTCAGATTTTAAAAATGAGGCTCTGTAAGGAAGCTCAAAAGTGGCTGAGCGGGAAGGGGTTAACCTCGTTCTACTGAAAACATTAAACAGTACAGAAAGAAAAATAAAAAAATACAAAAGTACAATAAGTACAAAAGAACAACAGAAGAACTCAATCATGGTATCGTACAATTATATAAGATGTAAAAGCATATTGTTACAACAAACAAAGATTAGCGAATATAATAACAGAATGCACAGGTCTTCTGCAATAAGTAAGTCATGTATGTACTTCTCAGCCTCATGGAGATATCAACTATGGCCTAATTGTTTTGGGAGGGGTGTAGATGGTGGTAGTAAAATGTTAAATACATAAAGGAGCGGGGTGTGACATCCTGGGGACCACTTAGCTCATGGGATCGCCATCTCCCAGGTGAGATGGTTGGCACACATAGAAAGTTCACTCCAACTCCTTGAGTAAAAGGTTTAAACCAGCCGCAGCTGGCTTTATGGTCTTCACAACAGCAATCAGTGGTACAACAATAAACATACAAAATAAACCCTAGGCCGTCCAGCCTCTAACTAACACATTCAGTGTCCCTCACTACGAGACACTGAGCCTTGTGCCCAGCACCTCAAAACCTTCACAGCTTTACCTCACACGGTGGTGACTCTCACAGGCTAGCATGCCTGTCTTCCCCAGACTGAGAGCCCTGTGTGAACAGCACACACCTGAATTAAAGAGCAGTCTCAGGTGAAGCCTAACTAGGCTCATCAGACAGCCCAAGACATGGACTGTCTGTATGGCGTGGAAGCCCGCCCTTCTCCTTCACACTCCAGCAAACCAGGCCCTATTCCAGGCTTTACACCCAAGCAATAGCAGAGAAAACCCTCTGTGCTGTACATGCTCCCTGGTTGCTTAAAACCTGAGTTTCTGCCCTGTCCAGTAGCTGCACTGCTACAGGGGATAAAGCCAGTGGTTCCCCTGTGCAGTGTAATAAGTAGGGGGTGGGGGGTTAGTTGAGGGGGAATTGCACTTAGAGACCTGATATTATATCAAATTTAACTGCACAGCCATAGTGTCACTGTGCATACCTGTGCAATAACCGTCTCCATGTTTTACTGCTGCTACCACCGGCCTCCTATCTCTAAGGCCTTATTCAGACTTAGGCGGGATTCACATGACCGGGTCGTTCCCGAGCCCGAGTGTCGGCCGGTAAAATCGGCCATTTTGCCCGGCCGGTTTGCATAAAGTTATGCATCCGTGCCGGGCCGGGCAGATCCGGACAGTGACATCAGCGGCAGCTCCTGAAGGGGAATCCCCATGTGTTCGGGGATTCCGCTTCAGGAGTTTCCCCTGATGTCACTGCCCAGATATGGACAGAGACATCAAGCGCTCTGTCCAGGAGCGGAATCCCCGAAAGCACGGGGATTCCGCTCCTTCAAGGAGCTAAAGTGCGGCTAGCACATAGCAGAGCGGGGAGATACCTCCCTGCTCTGCTATAGTGGCGTCGCTACAGTAGCAGCAGCCGCAGCAGCAGCAGCTGCTGCTACTACTACTAGCGGCGCCATCGAAGGTGTCGCCGAGCCAGGGTGCTTTTAACAAGCAGGGGAAGGGAGCCAGCGCAGCGCTCCCTTCCACCTGCTGTACACCCCGGCCCTGCAGCACAGTGTACAGCGATGCCATTCGTCAGAATGGCATCAACTCCTCCTCCTCACATGCACTCTGCGCTGTGAGGAGGAGGAGATAGAGCGCAAGCGCCGGGAAACCCGGCCATCACTCGGAACACATTCCGGTGATGGCCGTGTAATACCCGGCCCCATAGACTTGTATGGTAGCCGGGCGGCCAGGTGCCCGGGCAAAGATAGAGCATGTCCTATTTTTTGACGGCCGGATTTTCCGGCCGTCAAAAAATCGGTCGTGTGAATAGCCCCATTAGGGGTCTATCATTCCTAATGCAGCCGGGTGCCGGCCGATTTATGAACGGCCGGCACCCGTCCGGGAAACCCTGCCGTGTGAATGAGGCCTAACGTAGAATACGTCCGGGTGATGGCCGTTAAAACAACGTATGTATTTCAATGGGGCCGTTCACACGGCCATAGTTTCAATGGACCTTGCGAAGGCTCCGTTGAAAAATAGAACATGTCCTATTTTCTTCCGTTTTCACGGATCCCTCCTTAGACGCAAGTCTATGGGGATCCGTGAGAACAGGACCCACACGGGGGCAACTCGGACGTGAAAAACTAGCGCTTTTCACCTCCAAGTTTCCCCCACGTTTGTCTGAATAAGGCCTTAAAGAGATCAGCCTGTGTCAGCTGATCACTTCTGATTTTTTAAACCTGCACTGAACAGCCACATTTGTGAAGGTGGTGTCGTTCCTTTTTTGTATTTGACCCGGACTGTTTCCTGAGCCTGTCTTCGGATCAATCCCTGCCTTAAAGGGGTTGTCCAGTCATAACAAATTGATGGCGTATTCTCAGGATAGCCCATCAATATCTAATTGGTGGGGGTCCGACTACCGGGACCCATGCCGATCATACGATCGCTGCTTCCCATTCATTACCTGTGAATTGCCGACACACTTGTAGTGCTGGTTCACAGTTTTATGAGCAGATAAGGAATTAAAGGGAAGCAGTGCTCGTACGAGCGCTACGGCCCCTTCACATTAGCCGAAAGTCGGACCCCCAGCAATCAGATGTTAATGGCCTATTCTGAGTATAGGCCATCAATTTATTATGACTGGACAACCCCTTTAAACTGTATTTCTCCCTGTGTTGAAAGAACTGTACAGATTTGTACAACTCTGCTTTTGTTTATATAATATAGTCTGAATTCACTGTATAATTTGATATAAATCTAATTGTGCTCCCACAATATGGAAAAGTTATTATATGGTTCACTGAAGTGACAACTGAGTAAAATATACCTTTTATTAGTAACTCGTTTAAAAACAGGGGTAACACACCACTGTGAAATAGCCTCACCGTGAATTAAAAAATGTATTAAACAAAAAACACTGAGTCGTTGTGATAAATATGTCTCAGTGTTTATAACAGTATTTGTCTGGAACCAGCATATATCCTGGGCACAACAATAGTACAATCCCCAAGTAGAACACCAGTGTCCGAAAAAATCGGATCTCCTAGCGCTGGGTGTAACACAATGTTACTGTCCCCTATGCAAACATTCCATATACAATAAACGACCCTACGCGTTTCAGATACTCATCCTCAGGGGTCCGTATCTTGGTAACTCTGGCCTCATCACCAGCGATAATAGCATTCAACAGCAGATATTCTGCTGTGCGTCACGGGAAGATGCACGTATCGATGTCAACGGCATACTCCATTACAGGCGCTGGGTTACTATAAACACCTAAACTCCACCCCTCGTATTTGGCGGCGAACATGAACTGACCAATCACAACACCCTCGATTCGTGACACCTGCCCATGTGACCCCCCGCCGTCAGCTGACAGCCCGGGGTCATCATCGACCGCATCATGCCGAACGCGCAGGCGCAGTAGAAGCCAAGGATGTGTCGCCCGGACTGCCATGCACGAGGAAGGTAAGCGCAAAACGATAATATATTTTATTGAGTATATCTTGCGGGACAGTTACCCACCGCAAGCGGACTACCTCATAAAGCAACTCTAATGTAAATGAACACATATAAGGTGGACAAGATTACTGAGTCCCTCACATTAAGAAAAACTGACAATTGATCTCTTTATATGTCGGCTGGCCAATATGGCCATCTCAAAAAATGGTACATTATGCAAATAGACAACCCAAGGTAAGGGTTGGCCACCTAAAGGGGGAAGGTTTTGCATATTAAATAAAACATGTATAATTAGTCTGCTCGTTTAAACCCGCTGGTTGTATACATGCCAGTCTATGGATCCATTGGGCTTCTTTACGTAAAATAAGGTTATCCCAGTCACCTCCTCTTTTAGGGGGTCTAATGAGTTCAATTGCTTGAAACTTTAAACATGCTGCCTGGCCTTGGTGTTTAGCATGCACATGCTTAGATATTGGGGTGTCCCTAACATGGATAATATCTCCAACATGCTCCCTAATCCGGCGTCGAAATTGTCGTGATGTTTTGCCCACATAATTCAGGGGGCATGGGCATGTAATTAGGTAAACCACTCCCGCTGTCTTGCAATTGACAAAATCCCGAATGTTGTATTTTTTCTGTGTTGCAACACTGGTGAAACTATTCCCTTTGAAAATGAAATCACAAGCTTTGCAGCTACCACATCTAAAAGTGCCTGGTATTTGTCTATCCAGCCACGTACCCCTGGGTGTAATGGCGTCAAAACAACTGTGCATGACTCTGTCCCTAATGTTTTTCCCTCTCCGATACGTGACAGAAGGCCACTGTGTGATCTGATCTACCAAATCTGTATCAGAACTGAGAATACGCCAATACCTTTTCAGGATCTGCATAATATCATTTTGTTTGGAATCATAGGTGCCTATGAGTCTCGTAACTTGTTCTTCTTTTCGTTTTTTAGGAACCAGGAGACATTGTCTGTCTGCATCCCTTGCTCCCTCATAGGCCTTCCTGATGACACTCTTGGGGAAACCTCTATCCTTTAATCTTGTTTTGAGTTCCTGGGCCTGGCACTCAAAATCACCCATAGAGCTACAATTCCTGCGTACTCTCATAAATTGGCCTTTTGGAATGCCACGTTTGAGGGGATAAGGATGACAACTATTCCATTGCAAGAAACTATTGGTTGCTGTTTCTTTCCGATATACCTTGGTACGAATTGTACCTTCTTCTGTTTTTATAATTTTCAAATCCAGAAAAGACAATTCTTTTTCACTGATCTCGCATGTGAATTTTAGCCCTACATCATTTTTGTTGAGGGCTGCTACAAAACTATGGAACTCATCCTTTGTGGAGTTCCAGAGAATCAGCACGTCATCAATATATCTAATCCATAATCCAACGGATGAAGTCCATTTGGCCAGTTTGTCCCCAAAGACAATTGTCTCCTCCCACCAGCCAAGAAATAAATTTGCATAGGTGGGAGCAGCAGGACTCCCCATTGCAGTACCACATTGCTGATGAAAGATCTTGTCTTCAAAGATAAATATATTTTTTTCAAGAACAAACTGTAGTAACTGCAAAACAAACTGGTTATGGGCTGCAAACTGAGTGCCTCTTGATCCCAGATAGTACTCGATCGCTTTATAACCCAATTTGTGAGGTATGGATGAATACAACGCCTCAACATCCAGGCTAGCCAAGAGTGTGTCTTTCTCCAAAGAAATACCGTCAATCTGTTTCAAGACATCCATAGTGTCACGTACATATGATGTGAGACTCAAAACAAAGGGGCGCAACACCTGATCAACATATGTACTCACGTTTTGGGTTAAATTATTAATGCCTGAAACAATAGGTCTGCCACATAAGGGGGGATACCCTTTGTGGATTTTGGGCAGGCTATAAAAACACGCCATGATGGGAAATTGTGGGTACATGAACCCAAACTCACTCGCACTAATCAAAGATCTGCTCTTTGCATCACTCAGAATGCCCAGCAACTCTTTCTTGAATAGTGCTGTTGGGTTGTCCTTTAAAATGGTGTAACAGTCAGGGTTAAGTAAAATGTCCTCGCACATTTTTTTATAATCATCCCTACTCATGACCACGATGTTCCCACCTTTATCAGATGCCTTTAGAACAATATTTTGTTTTTTCTCTAAAGTGGTCAGAGCTAATCGTTCGGACCAAGACAAGTTGTTATCTATGCCCCTACTGTCCTGACTAAGATTATTGATCTCCTCTCCTACCATCTCCACAAATAAATCCACATTGGTAAAGTCTCCTATAGGTGGCAGCTTCCTACTCTTCATTTTAAGATTGGTAAAAGGACCTAAACCTGGGGCTCTACCAGATTCCTCTAATAGCCCCTCCAAGGCCACAAGGCCTTCCATATCAGACTCTTCCAACCCTAGTTCCATGCATTTTTTCCTATTATGGTGTTTAAAGAATTTGATCCATTTAAGTTTGCGAGCAAATAAATTAAGATCCTTTATCCAAGAAAATGAGTCAAATTTAACTGTGGGGACAAAGGAAAGTCCCTTTTCTAATAGTGTACTCTCTGATGCACTCAAAATATGTTCAGATAGGTTAACGATTTGTAGCCTATCCATGTTATTTCCCTTCACTAATCCTTTTGTCCCCTCAGCATATAGCGGGAAATGGGGGGATTGTTGGCTAAAAAATTATTGCCACTGTTAGAAGAGGCTCTAGCACGACCTCTATTTCTACCTCTAAGTCCTCCCCTGAATTTTTGTTTCCCACCACTACCACCAAAGAAAGGGCCCCCTCTTTCAGAGTCTGTTGTTTCACTCTCTGATGTGGAAGGGTCAGATTCCCTCGGCCCCCTATTGGTCTGTTGATATTGCTGTTGTTGTGTGTTAACAAAATCGTAAGCTTTTTTCTCCCTAAATTCCTGTAGGTCTCTCTGGAATTGGAAGTGTTTACGTTCCTTTAAATGATTAGTAAACCTTTCTAAAGTTTGTTGAAGGATTTTATCTTTTTTATCAAAACCAGGGGTATCTACCAAAGACTTAGCTGCCTCGATCTCTTTTTTAAGCTCAGCACTAATAAAGTCAAACTGGACTTTCTCTTCCTCTACTAAAATCTGCATAAGCCTAAGTGAACTCCCTGTGATCTCCTGTTCCCACCTTTCTTTTATATTAGCGGTTTTTAATCTTGATGCTGGAACAATGGGGACCCTAAGGCCTCTGGGAACTATATTGTTTTTTAAATAGTTTTCCAGACTCTGAATCTCCCACCAGCTTCTAGTGTAATCCTTATGCAATCTATTAAGGTTTTTAAAGGTAGATTTAAGAGATGCACCCTGTACTGTATACACCAGTTCACATTCAGAAAAGACACTTTTTGCCTCACTCATCCACCCTTCTGTGTTTAAATCAGAGAGTGCAAAGGCTGCCATACCCAGATATAATGAAATAATTAACTGTATGGACTAAATATGAATTCACTGTATAATTTGATATAAATCTAATTGTGCTCCCACAATATGGAAAAGTTATTATATGGTTCACTGAAGTGACAACTGAGTAAAATATACCTTTTATTAGTAACTCGTTTAAAAACAGGGGTAACACACCACTGTGAAATAGCCTCACCGTGAATTAAAAAATGTATTAAACAAAAAACACTGAGTCGTTGTGATAAATATGTCTCAGTGTTTATAACAGTATTTGTCTGGAACCAGCATATATCCTGGGCACAACAATAGTACAATCCCCAAGTAGAACACCAGTGTCCGAAAAAATCGGATCTCCTAGCGCTGGGTGTAACACAATGTTACTGTCCCCTATGCAAACATTCCATATACAATAAACGACCCTACGCGTTTCAGATACTCATCCTCAGGGGTCCGTATCTTGGTAACTCTGGCCTCATCACCAGCGATAATAGCATTCAACAGCAGATATTCTGCTGTGCGTCACGGGAAGATGCACGTATCGATGTCAACGGCATACTCCATTACAGGCGCTGGGTTACTATAAACACCTAAACTCCACCCCTCGTATTTGGCGGCGAACATGAACTGACCAATCACAACACCCTCGATTCGTGACACCTGCCCATGTGACCCCCCGCCGTCAGCTGACAGCCCGGGGTCATCATCGACCGCATCATGCCGAACGCGCAGGCGCAGTAGAAGCCAAGGACGTGTCGCCCGGACTGCCATGCACGAGGAAGGTAAGCGCAAAACGATAATATATTTTATTGAGTATATCTTGCGGGACAGTTACCCACCGCAAGCGGACTACCTCATAAAGCAACTCTAAAGTAAATGAACACATATAAGGTGGACAAGATTACTGAGTCCCTCACATTAAGAAAAACTGACAATTGATCTCTTTATATGTCGGCTGGCCAATATGGCCATCTCAAAAAATGGTACATTATGCAAATAGACAACCCAAGGTAAGGGTTGGCCACCTAAAGGGGGAAGGTTTTGCATATTAAATAAAACATGTATAATTAGTCTGCTCGTCAATTGCAAGACAGCGGGAGTGGTTTACCTAATTACATGCCCATGCCCCCTGAATTATGTGGGCAAAACATCACGACAATTTCGACGCCGGATTAGGGAGCATGTTGGAGATATTATCCATGTTAGGGACACCCCAATATCTAAGCATGTGCATGCTAAACACCAAGGCCAGGCAGCATGTTTAAAGTTTCAAGCAATTGAACTCATTAGACCCCCTAAAAGAGGAGGTGACTGGGATAACCTTATTTTACGTAAAGAAGCCCAATGGATCCATAGACTGGCATGTATACAACCAGCGGGTTTAAACGAGCAGACTAATTATACATGTTTTATTTAATATGCAAAACCTTCCCCCTTTAGGTGGCCAACCCTTACCTTGGGTTGTCTATTTGCATAATGTACCATTTTTTGAGATGGCCATATTGGCCAGCCGACATATAAAGAGATCAATTGTCAGTTTTTCTTAATGTGAGGGACTCAGTAATCTTGTCCACCTTATATGTGTTCATTTACTTTAGAGTTGCTTTATGAGGTAGTCCGCTTGCGGTGGGTAACTGTCCCGCAAGATATACTCAATAAAATATATTATCGTTTTGCGCTTACCTTCCTCGTGCATGGCAGTCCGGGCGACACGTCCTTGGCTTCTACTGCGCCTGCGCGTTCGGCATGATGCGGTCGATGATGACCCCGGGCTGTCAGCTGACGGCGGGGGGTCACATGGGCAGGTGTCACGAATCGAGGGTGTTGTGATTGGTCAGTTCATGTTCGCCGCCAAATACGAGGGGTGGAGTTTAGGTGTTTATAGTAACCCAGCGCCTGTAATGGAGTATGCCGTTGACATCGATACGTGCATCTTCCCGTGACGCACAGCAGAATATCTGCTGTTGAATGCTATTATCGCTGGTGATGAGGCCAGAGTTACCAAGATACGGACCCCTGAGGATGAGTATCTGAAACGCGTAGGGTCGTTTATTGTATATGGAATGTTTGCATAGGGGACAGTAACATTGTGTTACACCCAGCGCTAGGAGATCCGATTTTTTCGGACACTGGTGTTCTACTTGGGGATTGTACTATTGTTGTGCCCAGGATATATGCTGGTTCCAGACAAATACTGTTATAAACACTGAGACATATTTATCACAACGACTCAGTGTTTTTTGTTTAATACATTTTTTAATTCACGGTGAGGCTATTTCACAGTGGTGTGTTACCCCTGTTTTTAAACGAGTTACTAATAAAAGGTATATTTTACTCAGTTGTCACTTCAGTGAACCATATAATAACTTTTCCATATTGTGGGAGCACAATTAGATTTATATCAAATTATACAGTGAATTCATATTTAGTCCATACAGTTAATTATTTCATTATATCTGGGTATGGCAGCCTTTGCACTCTCTGATTTAAACACAGAAGGGTGGATGAGTGAGGTATACAGTACAGGGTGCATCTCTTAAATCTACCTTTAAAAACCTTAATAGATTGCATAAGGATTACACTAGAAGCTGGTGGGAGATTCAGAGTCTGGAAAACTATTTAAAAAACAATATAGTTCCCAGAGGCCTTAGGGTCCCCATTGTTCCAGCATCAAGATTAAAAACCGCTAATATAAAAGAAAGGTGGGAACAGGAGATCACAGGGAGTTCACTTAGGCTTATGCAGATTTTAGTAGAGGAAGAGAAAGTCCAGTTTGACTTTATTAGTGCTGAGCTTAAAGGAACAGTGTCATGGCAAATAATTTTTTTTATATGTTAAAGATGTTAGTGCTTTAATAAAAACGTTTTTATTCATTTGTGTGTTTGTGTTTTACTTTTTCTTATTTTTACACTTTTTCTTCCCTATGGGGGCTGCCATTTTTTGTTCCATTTCTGTGTGTGTCGATTAACGACACACACAGACATGGAGTACGGCAGCCACAGTCCCATAGGGACTGTGAACGGCTCCCGTCCCATTCACGTCCGTGTACGGCGTCTGTGTGGGAACTGCGCATGCGCCGCTCCCAGACAGTCCTATTCGAAATTGGCGCCGTCCGGCGCCATTTTCCTGTGGACCGGAAGTCGCGGCCGGACTGTAATATTACTACTTCCGGTCGCGGCTTCCGGACTTGTGCACATGGAACAGCGGCAGCAAAGGGAGCGGACGGGCCGGAGGGAGCCGCGGCGGCAGGAGCAGGTAAGACATTTCAATGTATGTTAGTGTTTGTGTGTGTTTACTACTGTATGTAAACCTACTACACTGTGGGTTACCTCAAAAAATGGCGACACACAGTGTAGGAGGTTAAACCTTTCAAACCCCTCGTTTATCCCGGCACTAGCCAGGATAAAGGAGGGGGGGATGCTGAGAGCTCACTAGAGCGAGGGCTTTTAACCCAATGTTGCAATGCTGCAATTTTGGGAACTAGCTCCATCTAGTGACCAAAAATGGGTAGTATTATAAATTAGAATTAATTTATAATATTTCCTGACTATTTCCTGACTCGTGAAAAAAATAAAAAAAATTTGAACCATGTTTAATCACCCACACACTAAATGTTTAATTTTTAAAAAAAAAACATGTTTTTCTGCGAACACCATGCCTTTAAAAAAGAGATCGAGGCAGCTAAGTCTTTGGTAGATACCCCTGGTTTTGATAAAAAAGATAAAATCCTTCAACAAACTTTAGAAAGGTTTACTAATCATTTAAAGGAACGTAAACACTTCCAATTCCAGAGAGACCTACAGGAATTTAGGGAGAAAAAAGCTTACGATTTTGTTAACACACAACAACAGCAATATCAACAGACCAATAGGGGGCCGAGGGAATCTGACCCTTCCACATCAGAGAGTGAAACAACAGACTCTGAAAGAGGGGGCCCTTTCTTTGGTGGTAGTGGTGGGAAACAAAAATTCAGGGGAGGACTTAGAGGTAGAAATAGAGGTCGTGCTAGAGCCTCTTCTAACAGTGGCAATAATTTTTTAGCCAACAATCCCCCCATTTCCCGCTATATGCTGAGGGGACAAAAGGATTAGTGAAGGGAAATAACATGGATAGGCTACAAATCGTTAACCTATCTGAACATATTTTGAGTGCATCAGAGAGTACACTATTAGAAAAGGGACTTTCCTTTGTCCCCACAGTTAAATTTGACTCATTTTCTTGGATAAAGGATCTTAATTTATTTGCTCGCAAACTTAAATGGATCAAATTCTTTAAACACCATAATAGGAAAAAATGCATGGAACTAGGGTTGGAAGAGTCTGATATGGAAGGCCTTGTGGCCTTGGAGGGGCTATTAGAGGAAGCTGGTAGAGCCCCAGGTTTAGGTCCTTTTACCAATCTTAAAATGAAGAGTAGGAAGCTGCCACCTATAGGAGACTTTACCAATGTGGATTTATTTGTGGAGATGGTAGGAGAGGAGATCAATAATCTTAGTCAGGACAGTAGGGGCATAGATAACAACTTGTCTTGGTCCGAACGATTAGCTCTGACCACTTTAGAGAAAAAACAAAATATTGTTCTAAAGGCATCTGATAAAGGTGGGAACATCGTGGTCATGAGTAGGGATGATTATAAAAAAATGTGCGAGGACATTTTACTTAACCCTGACTGTTACACCATTTTAAAGGACAACCCAACAGCACTATTCAAGAAAGAGTTGCTGGGCATTCTGAGTGATGCAAAGAGCAGATCTTTGATTAGTGCGAGTGAGTTTGGGTTCATGTACCCACAATTTCCCATCATGGCGTGTTTTTATAGCCTGCCCAAAATCCACAAAGGGTATCCCCCCTTACGTGGCAGACCTATTGTTTCAGGCATTAATAATTTAACCCAAAATGTGAGTACATATGTTGATCAGGTGTTGCGCCCCTTTGTTTTGAGTCTCACATCATATGTACGTGACACTATGGATGTCTTGAAACAGATTGACGGTATTTCTTTGGAGAAAGACACACTCTTGGCTAGCCTGGATGTTGAGGCGTTGTATTCATCCATACCTCACAAATTGGGTTATAAAGCGATCGAGTACTATCTGGGATCAAGAGGCACTCAGTTCGCAGCCCATAACCAGTTTGTTTTGCAGTTACTACAGTTTGTTCTTGAAAAAAATATATTTATCTTTGAAGACAAGATCTTTCATCAGCAATGTGGTACTGCAATGGGGAGTCCTGCTGCTCCCACCTATGCAAATTTATTTCTTGGCTGGTGGGAGGAGACAATTGTCTTTGGGGACAAACTGGCCAAATGGACTTCATCCGTTGGATTATGGATTAGATATATTGATGACGTGCTGATTCTCTGGAACTCCACAAAGGATGAGTTCCATAGTTTTGTAGCAGCCCTCAACAAAAATGATGTAGGGCTAAAATTCACATGCGAGATCAGTGAAAAAGAATTGTCTTTTCTGGATTTGAAAATTATAAAAACAGAAGAAGGTACAATTCGTACCAAGGTATATCGGAAAGAAACAGCAACCAATAGTTTCTTGCAATGGAATAGTTGTCATCCTTATCCCCTCAAACGTGGCATTCCAAAAGGCCAATTTATGAGAGTACGCAGGAATTGTAGCTCTATGGGTGATTTTGAGTGCCAGGCCCAGGAACTCAAAACAAGATTGAAGGATAGAGGTTTCCCCAAGAGTGTCATCAGGAAGGCCTATGAGGGAGCAAGGGATGCAGACAGACAATGTCTCCTGGTTCCTAAAAAAACGAAAAGAAGAACAAGTTACGAGACTCATAGGCACCTATGATTCCAAACAAAATGATATTATGCAGATCCTGAAAAGGTATTGGCGTATTCTCAGTTCTGATACAGATTTGGTAGATCAGATCACACAGTGGCCTTCTGTCACGTATCGGAGAGGGAAAAACATTAGGGACAGAGTCATGCACAGTTGTTTTGACCCCATTACACCCAGGGGTACGTGGCTGGATAGACAAATACCAGGCACTTTTAGATGTGGTAGCTGCAAAGCTTGTGATTTCATTTTCAAAGGGAATAGTTTCACCAGTGTTGCAACACAGAAAAAATACAACATTCGGGATTTTGTCAATTGCAAGACAGCGGGAGTGGTTTACCTAATTACATGCCCATGCCCCCTGAATTATGTGGGCAAAACATCACGACAATTTCGACGCCGGATTAGGGAGCATGTTGGAGATATTATCCATGTTAGGGACACCCCAATATCTAAGCATGTGCATGCTAAACACCAAGGCCAGGCAGCATGTTTAAAGTTTCAAGCAATTGAACTCATTAGACCCCCTAAAAGAGGAGGTGACTGGGATAACCTTATTTTACGTAAAGAAGCCCAATGGATCCATAGACTGGCATGTATACAACCAGCGGGTTTAAACGAGCAGACTAATTATACATGTTTTATTTAATATGCAAAACCTTCCCCCTTTAGGTGGCCAACCCTTACCTTGGGTTGTCTATTTGCATAATGTACCATTTTTTGAGATGGCCATATTGGCCAGCCGACATATAAAGAGATCAATTGTCAGTTTTTCTTAATGTGAGGGACTCAGTAATCTTGTCCACCTTATATGTGTTCATTTACTTTAGAGTTGCTTTATGAGGTAGTCCGCTTGCGGTGGGTAACTGTCCCGCAAGATATACTCAATAAAATATATTATCGTTTTGCGCTTACCTTCCTCGTGCATGGCAGTCCGGGCGACACGTCCTTGGCTTCTACTGCGCCTGCGCGTTCGGCATGATGCGGTCGATGATGACCCCGGGCTGTCAGCTGATGGCGGGGGGTCACATGGGCAGGTGTCACGAATCGAGGGTGTTGTGATTGGTCAGTTCATGTTCGCCGCCAAATACGAGGGGTGGAGTTTAGGTGTTTATAGTAACCCAGCGCCTGTAATGGAGTATGCCGTTGACATCGATACGTGCATCTTCCCGTGACGCACAGCAGAATATCTGCTGTTGAATGCTATTATCGCTGGTGATGAGGCCAGAGTTACCAAGATACGGACCCCTGAGGATGAGTATCTGAAACGCGTAGGGTCGTTTATTGTATATGGAATGTTTGCATAGGGGACAGTAACATTGTGTTACACCCAGCGCTAGGAGATCCGATTTTTTCGGACACTGGTGTTCTACTTGGGGATTGTACTATTGTTGTGCCCAGGATATATGCTGGTTCCAGACAAATACTGTTATAAACACTGAGACATATTTATCACAACGACTCAGTGTTTTTTGTTTAATACATTTTTTAATTCACGGTGAGGCTATTTCACAGTGGTGTGTTACCCCTGTTTTTAAACGAGTTACTAATAAAAGGTATATTTTACTCAGTTGTCACTTCAGTGAACCATATAATATAGTCTGCAAGCCCTCAGCAGTTGCTAATGGTAGCTACTCCAGGGACATGACCCTGGGTCTCGCTGACACCTTGCTACTAGATGACACTGCAGCACCAGGCAACTACCGACTGCCGCAAGAAGTGACACAACAGGGAAACCAACAATCAGACATCATCCAAGCGATTTCTGCACAATTGGATGCCATGCTGCCAGGTTTTACAATACAACCAATAGTTCAACTGGTTCCTTCAGTACCAGTATATTCTCTGATTGTCACATCAGGGTGGCCTCTGTACCTGCCAATGCCACCTAGATACAGCGGATATTCTAAGATGTAGCGTGGATTTCTAAACTTCTCCACCATGCTGTTTCAGGTTTCTGAACAGTAGCTCTCCACAGATCGAGCAAGTGTGGCATACATTGTATCACTCATGACCAGAGAGCCTCTTGACACGCCACTTAGAGAAAGCAACGATTAGTTGGTGGCCTGCACTCTTGTGACTTAAACAAGAGACTTTATCTGTTGGCAAGTACACAATCCAGTTTTGCACTTTGGCATCTGAGTTCATTTGGAATAACGTGGCCTTAAGGCAGGGGCGTAACTAGGAAAGACTGGGCCCCATAGCAAACTTTTGACTGGGCCCCCCCCCCTCCCCTGGGTGTCACACAACCCCCCCTTGTAGATAGTGCCTTTTTTACAGCCCCCCCTGTAGATAACGCCATACAGCCCCCCTCTGTAGATAGCACCATACATCCCCCTGTAGAGAACGCCATACAGCCCCCAGTAGAGAACGCCATACAACCCCCCCTGTAGATAACGCCATACAGCCCCCCTGCAGAGAACGCCATACAGCCCCCCCCTGTAGAAAACGCCATACAGCCCCCCCTGTAGGGAACGCCATACAGCCCCCCCCTGTAGAGAACGCCATACAGCCCCCCCCCTGTAGGGAACGCGATACAGCTCCCCCCCTGTAGGGAACGCCATACAGCCACCCCCCCCCTTGTAGGGAACACCATACAGCCACACCCCCCTGTAGGGAACGCCATACAGCGTCCCCTTCCCAAAAAAATGCGACCTACAGTGTGTCCTACAAAATACATGTATGCCCTATCCACAGGATACATGAGTGATCGCTGGCAGCAATAGGGAGAACGGGGGACTGAAAGTCCCCTGAAGTTCTCCATGACTAACCTCTGACTTCCGGCGTCTGCGCAGCTCAATAAAGATGAAAGGAACGCTGGTCACGCATGCGCACAAGCACGACCGGCGCTCCATTCATTTCTACGGAGCTGCCGACACAGACCCCGGAAGTCCGAGGTTTGTGATGGAGAACTTCAGGGGACTTTCAGTCCCCCGTTCTCCCTATCCCTGCCAGCGATCACACATGTATCCCCTGTCCTGTGGAGATCCTGTGGAGAGGGGATACATGTATTTTGCTCTATTTTGCGCCTTCAGGACCAGACACCGTTTAGCCATTTTTAGCACGTGTTAGTTAAATGGCTATAACTTTTTTATTTATTTTGCTAACGACGTGATTTTTGCGATGTTTTTTTCCGTAGACAATGCAGGTTTCATTTTTTATCATTTTTATACACACCTTTTTTGCTATTTTAGAATTTTTATTCATAAAGTTTGAAAATAATAGTAAAAAAATAAGCTTTTTTACGTTTCAGCTATTTTTTTTTTTGGTAATAACATAGTTTTATTTGTGATCGTCATTGTCTACCGTAAATCTTTATATATTACATGTCTATATTAGGGTAATTGGGTCAGCGCTAGCGTTACAACAATGATTGGCGGGGGGGGGAACGTTTTTTTTTTGGGGTGGGTATTTTATGTGTATTTATTATTAAATTTTTTTTTGCACTTTCATTTATTATTTTTTTTATTACTATGGTCTGTCCCCCAAAGGTCAAAGAAGACCTTTGGGGAACTTTATATATATTTTTTCTTTCTTTTACACCATGTTTTTCCACTGTAACTGGAGCTGCACAGCAGCCCCAGTTACAGGGGAAATCAGCCCTCTCATAGTGACGATTGTCACTAATAGAGCTGTGCTGGGTCTAGTAAGACCCAGCAGCAGGCTGTCACTAACGGCACCCGGCGATCATGTGACCAGTCACATGATCACCGGGAGGAATAGAGACAGCGCCGCTGCTGCTGTCTCTATTCCTATACACAGCGTTCATTGAACGCTGTGTAAGAAGACATCGGAGAAGACAGAAGCAGAATAGCTGCTTCTGTCTTCTCCTCAGGGTCCCCGGCAGTCACTGACAGCCGGAGACCCGACATTCAGGTGCCCGATCGTGCGGGCAGCAAGTTAAAACCCGAGCCATAGAAAGTCTATGGCTCGGGTTTTAAGGACCCTGACCGCTGGCCGTAAAAACACAGCCAGCGGTCGGGAACCAGTTAATGGCAGAGCGGGGAGATACCTCCCTGCTCTGCCGTAGTGTTCTGTGGCATCTCGCAGTAGCAGCCATAACGGCTGCTAGCGGAGCCTCCGGCCATGGTGGGGGTCCGTGCCGGCGGGCGACACGGGCCCCCTCATGCCCCGGGCCCCGTAGCAGCCGCTACTGCTGCTACGGCGGTAGTTACGCCACTGCCCTAAGGTTTGGCTTGCATTAGCCACAACCTAAAAAAAACCTCCTCTAAACACATCATATAAGGGCCCTTCATCTACATGCACGAAAACCTACAATAGTATCCCAAAAACAAGGGATAAAATGCCCAGGTAGTAATATAAATCTGACTTTAACTGGTTCCCGACCGCTGGCTGTGTTTTTACAGCCAGCGGTCAGGGTCTCTGAAGTCCGCCGAATAGACTAATTACGGCCGCACTTCAGAGAGTGTGCACGCGTGATTGTGTGCACACAGCCCTGTGCCCTGGCTGTTGCTAACATCCCTGGGCACTGGGCAGAGTATCAGGGGCCAATCTTTTTGTCCCTGAACATGTGATCGCTGTGACAACCCATCACAGCAATCACATGTATTTATATGTAAAATATAGTGTATCCACGCTGTTCCCAACAGCTCTGGGCACTGGTCAGGGTATCAGGGACCTATCTGTAGGTCCCTGAATATGTGATCACTGTGAAAATCACAGTGATCACACTTGTTTTTATTTTGAGAGTTCTAGCAGCAAATCTCCTGCTTCCTTTCTTCTCCTCACACATTGTATCAGTGTGAGGAGAAGAAGAGACTAAGGGTATGTTCACACGGCAATGCCAATTACGTCTGAAATTCCGGAGCTGTTTTCAGGCGAAAACAGCTCCTGAATTTCAGACATTTTGACAAGTGCACGCGTTTTTCGCTGTGTTTTTTACGGACGTAATTGGAGCTGGTTTTCATTGGAGTCAATGAAAAACGGCTCCAATTACGTCCCAAAAAGTGAAATGCACTTCTTTGAGGCGGGCGTCTTTTTACGAAAAAAAAAAGGCATAAAATGCCTGAATTACGTCCGTAAATAGGGCGTGTGAACATACCCTTAGAGGGAACTGCTGCCAGAATAATACTGTGTCAAAAAATACAGTGTTACACATCTATACAGTCTTTGTATAGATAGATTTCTATCTATCTATACAATCTATCCATCTTTTGTTCTATCTATCTACCTTTCTAGCTCTACGATAATATTAGAATAGGCAGGTAGGGAATATATAATTGTGTAGATATTATTATATATATATATCAATTGTGGTTTATTTTATTGTTAGTGGTAGTGTAGATTGTCTGTTCGATCATGTATAATATATAACAGTTAGTGTATGTATGTAGATAGATAGATGGATAGATAGATTGTGCTGCTCATAGGCGTAATGTTATAGACTGAGATTTGTGACGTTATTTTCTATGCAAGTAATTAGTGCTCCAGGTGCCATCTAGTGGCCAGTGTTAGTAATTTCCTCCTTTGTGTAATTTCTTGTTTTCCCCACCCATGAGAAGGTGAAAAGCATTCTGGGAAGAAGAAGGGCAGTCCCTTCTATATCTGCTCTGAGAGAAGACCATTTTGATTCATTCCATCCCTCTCGTCCAAGTATAGTCGGTAAGCAGATAGATGGTTTATATTACTGGCTATCAGCAGCCACAGGAATACTGTTAGGACAGTATTCACTCTGTTACATGGGACTGTAATATATCAGTTGGTGTAGTTGTGAAGCTCGGCCTAGCCTCATGGTCAGCCATGTATGGTCCTATACTGTATTTGTACTGCCATACACTGTTCATACTGTACTATAACTGTTATTTCTACTGTTTATTTGTATACAGGCTTAATATATGTCAGCCTGTTACCTGTATATGTAGTACATTTATTCAATGTGCCTTGTTCTTATGTATTGCTGTAATCTAATGGCATGTATATTCTTGTTTGTTCCTCAGTTTTACCCTAATCCTACGACCAGTTAATAAAGCTACAGACTTTCAACCAGTCTCATTTATTGGCTAGTAGGAAGGTGTTTAGCTGCCTGTCGAGCTCCACATAGACCCCGGGGGTGCGTGAAGTGGGGGCAGGACAGTAAAACGACTGCTGGAATCAAGAAGGAAAGGATTAAGACTACACTGAGGTCTGCTACTGTCTACGCAGTCACCTGCAAACAGGCAACACGGCGATCTCTACGGTCAAACTATGTCACGAAGCCAGACATCTCTCAAGACAAGATCACATGTCAGTTCCTCCAAGGCATCATCTGTTGGCAATGCAGCCGCCATCGCCCGCGCAAAGGCTGAAGCAGCAAAGACACGGGCCACCTTTGCTGAGCAAGAGATGCAACTGAAATTACAACAAGCATCCTTGGAAGCAGAGAGGGCACAACGACAAGCCTCGCTAGACGTGGAAAGGGCGCGCCTGGAAGCGACACTTGCAAAGCTCACCATTGAAAAGGAAGCAGCAGCTGCCATAGCTGAAGCAGAAGTCTTAGAAGCAGCTGCATACCCTGACAGTGAGCACAGCAGACATAGCAATGTGCTAGGCCTAGAACAGGATCCCAAAGATGCACTACAGCGCACTTCAGAATATGTCCTTCAACACTCCATCAGTAACCCTCGGACTGCACAAGAAACAAAAGAGATCATCAGAGAGCCAAGTCAAACACACCAGACCTTGCGTCAGGAAGCTGACCCGGGACCACAGTTCTGCAAGCAAGAGAATGACACAGCTCAAGTCAACTTCCCTGCTCACCAAAGAACCCAACCTCCATTCCAGTATACAGGAAGTTTCTTCACCCCAAAACGGTATGGCACGGGCGAGCCTGAAGCAGAGACTCCTAACAGGTATGACCACACACCACACTCTCACCATGGCAATGCTCTGCCAACCTGTCTCAGTACTAACCAAGCCACAATAGACTTTGCTAAGTTCTTTGCTCGACGTGAGCTGGTCACCAAGGGACTTGTAAAGTTTAGCGATAGTCCTGAGAACTATAAAGCTTGGCGATCCTCTTTCCAGAATGTTATCAGAGACTTAGACTTGTCATGCAGAGAAGAGCTAGATCTCCTAGTGAAATGGCTTGGAAATGAATCTGCTGAGCATGCTAAGAGGATCAGGGCCAGCAACACAAACTACCCAGAAACAGGTCTTAAGATGATCTGGGACAGACTTGATGAGTGTTATGGCTCGGCAGAGGTGATAGAAAGTGCATTATTCAAAAGAATTGAGGACTTCCCTAAAATAGCTAGTAAAGGCTAACAAAAACTTAGGGAACTCAGTGACCTTTTAATGGAACTACAGGTCGCCAAGGCAGAAGGAGATTTATTGGGACTTGCATTCCTTGACACAGCCAGAGGTGTCAACCCTATAATCCAAAAACTTCCCTACAACCTGCAGGAGAAGTGGGTCACACATGGCTCTAGGTACAAGCAAATTCACAATGTACCATTCCCTCCTTTCAGTGTGTTTGTGGAATTTATTACACAGCAAACAAGAATTAGGAATGATCCTAGCTTCGATCTTACACTATCCTGTGCCACTCCTTCTGGTTTCAAGCAGCATAAAACACCAGAGGCAGTTCACAAAACTGATGTTTCTCTTAAAGGTTATCCCTACAGGTCTTCAAGCTCCTCTCACCAAGAGGACAGATTCCAGGATCCCAGTAAGCAGTGTCCCCTGCACAGGAAGCCACATTCCCTACTGAAATGCAGAGCCTTCAGGGAGAAGTCCATGGAGGACCGCAAAGCCTTCCTCAGAGAAAACAAGATCTACTACAAATGCTGCTTAGCGACATCACATTTTGCCAAGGACTGTAAGGTCAGTGTAAAATGTACAGAATGTGACAGCACAGATCACAACACAGCTTTACACCCTGGGCCACCACCATGGACACATGTAGTAAGTGCCCAGGAGCAGGACGGAGAGGAAATGAACACTGATACAGAGACACCAGCAGTTACTTCTCAATGTACTGAGGTCTGCAAAGGACTTATAGGTGGCAGGTCCTGTTCAAAAATCTGCCTAGTCAGAGTTTACCCAACAGGCCACAAAGACAAAGCTATTAAAGTCTATGCAATTCTCGATGACCAAAGTAACAAGTCTCTAGCCAGATCTACCTTCTTTGAAATTTTCAAAATGAAAGGACCCAGCTCTCCCTACGCCCTAAAGACTTGTGCCGGTACTGTTGAGACGGCGGGGAGGAGAGCTACTGGTTACCAAGTCGAGTCTATAGATGGTTACACATCCTTGCCTTTACCAACTATAATTGAGTGTAACCAGATCCCTGATAACAGGTCTGAAATCCCTACACCAGATGCTGCAAAACACCAACCCCATTTGAGACATATAAGTTATCTCATACCAGAATTAGATCCACAGGCTCAGATAATCCTGCTTCTTGGAAGAGATATTTTACGAGTTCACAAAGCTAGAGATCAAATCAATGGTCCTCACAATGCTCCATATGCCCAGAGACTTGACCTAGGATGGGTGATTATAGGAGATGTTTGTCTAGGAAGTGTGCACAAACCACCCTCAGTTACCAACATGCTTACTAGCACACTAGAGAATGGACACCCTTCTCTTTTCCAACAATGTCAAAGCAATTTCCTCATAAAAGAGCTACCTCACAGCATCCATCTGCCCTGTCCCTTCATAGGCAACTCCTGTGACAACCATGCCTGTGACAGGGACCAAGACCACTTAGGATGCACAGTCTTCCAGAGAACAAAGGAAGACAATCAGGTGGCAATGTCACATGAGGATAGACTGTTCTTATCAATAATGGAGCAGGAAATAGTCAAAGATAAATCAAATAGCTGGGTTTCACCACTTCCCTTCAGGTCCAAGAGACAACGCTTGCCTACCAACCGAGAACAAGTCTATAAACGCTTCACTGTGGATGACTGCTTAAAATCCCTGCCTACAAATGAGTGTGCAATCAGTCTTCTTAAAAGAGCTCAGGAAATGCTCGCCAGTTCAAACTTGAGACTCCACAAAATCGCCTCCAACAGTAAAGAATTGATGGAAGCCTTTCCTTCGCATGACCACTCAAATGATTTAAGGGACTTAGGTTTGGGAGCTGACACTCTTCCCATGCAACATAGTCTTGGGCTACTCTGGGACTTAAAGTTTGACACCTTTACCTTCCAAGTCAGCAGGGAGGAAAACCCCTTTAATCTGAGGGGAGTCCTGTCTGCTATAAACAGCTCATATGACCCTTTAGGATTTGCAGCTCCTGTCACCATACAAGGCAAAGCAATACTCAGAGATTTAACTTGTGATCCTTCCGACTGGGATGATCCACTTCCCACTGAGGTCTGTGGGTAGAGTGGAGGAACTCTTTAACCACTCTATCTAGTCTACATGTTGCACGTCTATATGCCCCTGTGCCATCTACAGAAGTTCAAATACAAAGACTGTGTGTGTTTTCTGATACTTCTGTTAAAGCCAAAGAGCTACAAATTCCTTCAAACCTGGATACAATGAGTGTCGAGAGATACCTAAGTGAGCGAGGTTGCACTTGTACTTTCAATCCACCCCATTCTTCTCACATGGGTGGAGCTTGGGAAAGAATGATAGGTATAGCACATAGAATCCTGGACTCCATCTTCCTGCAAGTGGGTACAGCAAGGCTTACCCATGAGTGCTTGACTACTTTCATGGCAGAAGTATCAGCCATCATTAATGCCAGACCTTTAACTCCAGTCTCAAGTGATCCTGAAGATCCAGTAATCTTTACTCCTGTAATGCTGCTTACTCAGAAGACTAGCACTGCCCATGCTCCCGCTGGAGTATTCAGTACCAAAGACCTTTACAAAGGTCAATGGAGACAAGTACAAAAGCCTTGCCAATACCTTTTGGGATAGGTGGAAAAAGCAATACATCTCCACGCTACAACCAAGGAATAAATGGCAGAACACCAAACCCAACATCAGAACTGGTGATGTTGTGCTTATGAAAGACTGCCAAACACATAGGAATGAGTGGCCTCTAGGTCTCGTTACTAAAACATTCCCGGGAGAGGATGGGAACGTCCGGAAAGTTGAGGTCAAGGTTCATAATCAGAAGGAGACCAAACTATTTCTCAGACCAGTAACAGAACTTATTTTACTGTTTTCATCTGGGGACTCTGATGGTGGCATCGATTGACGCCAGACGGGGAGTGTGCTGCTCACAGGCGTAATGTTATAGACTGAGATTTGTGACGTTATTTTCTATGCAAGTAATTAGTGCTCCAGGTGCCATCTAGTGGCCAGTGTTAGTAATTTCCTCCTTTATGTAATTTCTTGTTTTCCCCACCCATGAGAAGGTGAAAAGCATTCTGGGAAGAAGAAGGGCAGTCTCTTCTATATCTGCTCTGAGAGAAGACCATTTTGATTCATTCCATCCCTCTCGTCCAAGTATAGTCGGTAAGCAGATAGATGGTTTATATTACTGGCTATCAGCAGCCACAGGAATACTGTTAGGACAGTATTCACTCTGTTACATGGGACTGTAATATATCAGTTGGTGTAGTTGTGAAGCTCGGCCTAGCCTCATGGTCAGCCATGTATGGTCCTATACTGTATTTGTACTGCCATACACTGTTCATACTGTACTATAACTGTTATTTCTACTGTTTATTTGTATACAGGCTTAATATATGTCAGCCTGTTACCTGTATATGTAGTACATTTATTCAATGTGCCTTGTTCTTATGTATTGCTGTAATCTAATGGCATGTATATTCTTGTTTGTTCCTCAGTTTTACCCTAATCCTACGACCAGTTAATAAAGCTACAGACTTTCAACCAGTCTCATTTATTGGCTAGTAGGAAGGTGTTTAGCTGCCTGTCGAGCTCCACATAGACCCCGGGGGTGCGTGAAGTGGGGGCAGGACATAGATAGATAGATAGATAGATAGATAGATAGATAGATAGATAGATAGATAGATCTATATAAATAATCTGTTGTAAAAAAAAATATATAAAAAAAATAATTGTTTGTTTAGTTAGTGTTAGTGACATTATGGCGAGGACGTTTTTTAGTGCTGAGGAGGCATACGACATGCTGTGGTCAGAGTCTGAGACCACATCAGAGATGGCGTCAGAGTTGGAACCTGTTTTAGGCAGTGATGATGATAGTGTCACTTCAGGTTTCACTTTAGGGGTTGTTATCCCTGACGCAGTTGAAACTGCAGAACAGGAAAGCGCAGGGCCTAGTAGCGCTGTAGCACAGGACAGCCTGGTCCCTCCAGTTCAGGCTCTCGTATAGGCACCTGCTCCATCTTTTGGGCCTAGAATCCATGGATTTACTGCCACCCCTGGCATAACCGTGGACAATGCAAATTTTGTCCAAATGGATTACTTCCATTTATTTATTACTGACAACCTCCTAAATATGATTGTCCACGAAACCAATATATATGCCGCTCAGTATATAAGGCAGAAACCTTCATTCACCCATGCCAGAGATTGGACACCCACCAATTTGCCAGAATTAAAAATAGTTTGGGTTTCGGCCAAAATATGGGTATTGTAAAAAAGCCCTCCATTCAGGTCTTACTGGTCAACAAGACCCGCCCAAGCCACCCCAGTGTATTCTGCAGTAATGCCCTGGTCTCGTTATGAAACAATAATGAGGTTTCTCCACTACGACAACGCACAGGTCCTCCCAACTTTACACCCCTGAGCAGAATATAAACGTGGGCGAATCCCTCCTCAACTTTCATGGAAGGCTTAGCTTTCGCCAATATCTACCTTCCAAAAGGGCAAGATATGGAGTTAAGCTTTATAAACTGTGCGAAAGCGGGACAGGGACCGCTCAATAAATGTTCCTGGATGCCCCCCTGATCTTTCCACCAGCAGCAAAATTGTGTGGGAGATAATGCAGCCTCTGCTTCACAAAGGGTACCACCTGAACTGCAACAATTTTTATTCCAGTGTGCCCCTGTTTAGGCATTTGCATGCTGAGAGGACTGGGACATGTGGTACCATGCGCAAAAACCGAATTGGTTTTCCGCAGCAATTAGTGGGGAAGCGCATTGTAAATGGGGACTCCTATGCTTATGCATCTGAGGAATTGCTGGCGGTCAAGTACAGGGATCGCAAAGATGTATATGTGCTAAGCACAATTCATACTATAGCAACAGTGGCAGTGAGGGAAAGAGGGGCAACATTGGACAAGCACAAACCAGTGAGCGTGTCCAAATATAATAAGTACATGGTGGGGGGGGGGGTGGATTTAAGCGACCAGGTTTTAAAGCCTTATTTAGTGAAACGAAAAACAAAGACCTGGTACAAAAAAGTGGCCATTTATCTTTTACAGATGGCAATCCACAACTCATTTGTGCACTATAAAGAAAAACAGAGGCAGAATCACATACCTGGATTTCCAGGAAACATGTATTGAAGGCCTCATATTAGATGTTCAGGGCACCAGAGAATTCCCCCAGTCTAAGAATGTCAAATGACTGACTGAAAGACGTTTTATCACTCGCATTCCCCCATGTCACGTTGGGTACGTGGACCCACTGGATCGTACCGCCTTAACGGTATGGCAGCTGGCCAACAGGACACAAGTCAAAGTCTATAGTTTGTATAGTTGTACCTAAGGTAGCTTCGGACAGTAGCAAGGCAGGCTTGGATGGGACGTTGACAGCAGGCGGATACCAGGCGTGGTGTAACAGGACAGGCGTGTATATGGCACAGCATGACTCCAACCCGATACTGCACTTGACCAGGATACAGGTAGCAGGAACGGGAAATACTGGGAACTGGAAGACACTAGGAGACCATTTGCAGAGACAAACTAGGGTAACGGCAACAAAGCTCAGGCAATGCAGGAAGGGACAGAGCCCTTCTTATAATCCAGGGTGCTCTGGGAGCAATCAGCTCAATCTCACACCTGTGTGCGCTCTGGCTCCTTAAGTCTGGACTGAGCTCGCATGTGCCGGCGTCGAACAGATGGAAGTAGTTCGTGGTCAGCGACCACAGACGTTACACCCCAACACCAAACAAGAACTAAACCCCAGAAAAAGTGCTGCTTCTACAGAAAAGACGGGCACTGCAAAGATTCACGATATTTCTGTCCCTCATGTCCCTCACAACCAGGCCTGTGCATTCACCCATGTTTTAAAAAATACCATACTGTTCTGAATTATTCGATTTTAGTTAATTAGTTGAAAATATATTTGCCCTACATTACATTTTTTTTTTTCCCCTGATTTTACTCCAAGGGTAAGGAATGGAAAGGGTGGGGGGTGGATGTCATGTTTGCATATTTTCTAAAGTTCAACTGCTGGAAAGCATCATTTGAATAAATCTGCAATTTCTTATTTTAGGAAACCAAAAAAAATTAAATTCCCGTTATACTTACTCCTAGATGAATATTTTGGGATCTCTGCTTCAAGAGCAGATATTTTGAAAGTGTTATAGAAACTCAGATGAGTTTTGTAAAATCAGCTTTGAAAAAAGGTGATTTCTGAAATAAGCTTCTTCTATCGTAAGCCGTCCTAGATCTCTATGTGATAAATAAGGCCCACATATTTGGTATCCCCATGCACAGGAGAAGGGGCAGAATGTGAAAAGAGATGAATTTTGTCCGTAGTCAATACTGTGTGTGGAAAATGCTCATGTAAACTAGCACATTTGCCAAATGAAAATTTTATTTTGTTCCATCTTATTCAAGAAACATTCAGAAGAAAACTGGACTTTCTAAAAATATGATAAACCCCTTGAAGAAAACCTTGTGGGGTCTACTTGTGTGAATGAAGTCATTTATGGGATGTTTCTAATGTTTCAGCAGCATTAGGCCCCCAGAAAACAGTATGCTGCTATAAAATCAAATGCAGAATTCCTGGACCGAAAAGGCAAAAAAGCCTCCTTTTATGCCAAGCCCTGGCACATGCCCGCACAGTGAATAAAGCACACATATTTGATATCCCCATGCATGGGAAAAGTGGCAGAATGTGAAAGGAGATTAATTTTGGCCACGGTCCATACTGTTTGTGAAAATGCTATCATAAACTGACGCATTTGCTAAATTCTTTTTATTTTCCAATTTTGGCCACTTTAGAGAAAAAAATAAAAATGATGTATACTGACAAATGCCATTAAAACAAATCCCTATCTTTCCTTTAAAAAGAGCGTAAAATTCAAAGATGAACTTTATTCACCTGCAGAGTTATAATCATCCAAAGAAGTGCATCGCAAAATTGTGACAGTTTCTCTGGTCATTTAGCTGTAAAACAGCCTAGTCCTTAACCGGTTAGTAGCAAAATATCAAAATACAATATATAGCATATACAGCTAAAATGAGAGATCAAGGTGTGAGACACAGAAAGAAGGTGCCTATGCAGTATTCAGTGCAAAATAAAGAAACTGAGCCAAAAGAAACAAGGACAATGGGTAATGTCAGTTATAACATATCATATCCAAGTAAAGTACATATCATGAACGGAACAGAGCACTAATGCATGACAATCAGTGACATAGGATGTCTGTCTGGGTGCAACATATGGGGAAATAACCCCTAAATATTGAGATAGATGCACTCAGATAGAGATGCCAGGTCAAGGATATGCAATGCAAACAAGGCCTCAACATAACAAAATATGAAAAAAGTGAAAGGGTCTGAAGACTTCTCTGTAAAATGAAGCAAAAACAAAAAAGAAGGTGCACCCAATTTCAATTTCAACACAAGAGAAAATACAAAAAAAGATGAATTCCTAAACACAAAGAATGGGAATATTCCACTCTGTGAGTGGTAACACTTTAGCACGTACACAAACTGTGTATCTCCTTCCCTTCAATCAAAACACTGCAATCATTTGCCGGACTTCCTTGCTGTGGAGCTCCGTTTTATGTAGCAAAAAGAAAGATTAAAAAAAACTCTGGAGAGCAGATCTTCAGGATAAAGTGCAGAGAGGTAAAAGCACATTCACATGATTGGTACTCACACATGTGAGGAAAGCTGGTTTCAGACTCTCCTTTAATCCGAGACAGCCTTGACATAAATTCCGCTGGCAAAACTCCCAGCGGTCACTCCACTCCACAATCCAGGTATAGAGTGTATTCAAAAAGGATTATTTATAATCCTATTGTTTTAAAACCGAGACATTAAAATGTACATAAAAATGCTAGCATAAAATATACATTCAACGCGGATTGGGGCATCCCCTTTTCCAGCAACAATGCATATACAAACATTATCATAATTTAAATGCACTCGTGCTACCTTGCACACGCCCTCTCCAATGTCCCCCTTTCCAAAACGGAAGTGAATTCAAACTAAAACTACTCTAAACTTCCCCATCGCACTTCTCTAGCTCACTTCTCTACTTCTCGGAAGTGACCTACCGCTATGAAACCCCTCTCTCTCCCACTAACAGAAGGTATGCATCTCCCGAACAATCGGAAATAGCGTAATATGAAACGCCTCTATTTCATCCTCCAAGCCCGTAGTGTCACACCTAGCTGTCTTCACTCACAATACATAAAAATACATAGCAACACAAAGTAGGAATTAAACCCTTCATACTACTCTCTTACTCCACATATATTTGAGGTATCCACCAACAACACTTTCAAAATTTTCCAACCCCATCGTCCCATTCAATTTTAGATAGACACTTTGATCTGAGACTACATAGTCCCCCCACATTTAGTACTCTTGATTCAAACTCCTCTTTCCAACATCTCATTTAACATTTCAAACTCAAAATCCTATATATTTCTCTTTTACACAACTTCTTAAATCGCAATAGTGAATTGCCAATTTTGCCAATGGGTGTTACTTTCAATTCAATTCTGAATTTCCTCCATGTCCCCAGGCAAAATACCTGGAAACGCTATGTTTCAAATACCCATGTTTAATGTGAAATAAATGTTGGTTGACTCTTACTCATAAAGTAAGAGTGGTCCTACCCACAAACTAGAGGTCAACATGTAGATTATTAGTACTTGGACAGACAATTCCAAAGATTTGTGTTGGATTTTCCTGCATATCTCAGGGATTCTGGTCACTATCTCAATCTGTTGAAAGAAATAGAGTGGCAAGAAGGGTTGCCACTGGGTTGTTGTGGGTGACGCTGATGTTGCCGCATTATATACAAACTAGTATAGAAAACCCTTTACACGGGTTTGCTAGCAAAAGGAATGCAGTGGTCTGTTAATATATATAAATCCTCCACAAAGCAGCCCCCACACCGTATAATGCCCCCATAGCCGCCCCCACACAGTATAATGCCACCATAGATGTCCCCACATAGTATAATGCCCCCATATCAGCTCCTTCCACAGTACAATGCCCCTCATATCTGCCCCCACAGTATTATGCCCCTCATAGCTGCCCCTCATAGCTGCCCCACAAAGTATAATGCCCCCCATAGCTTCTCCCACACAGTATAATGTCCCCCATAGCTGCCCACACAGTATAATGATCCCTATAGCTGCCTCCACACAGTATAATGCCCATATAGCTTCCCCCACACAGTATAATGCCCCCTATAGCTTCCCCCACACAGTATAATGCCCCCCATAGCTGCCCCACACAGCATAATGCTCCCCATAGCTGCCCCCACACAGCATATTGCTCCCCATAGCTGCCCCCACAGTATAATGCCCCTCCCTCCCATACACAGTATCATGCCCCCTCCCATGCGCAGTAGAATGCCCCCTCCCTCCCATGCGCAGTAGAATGCCCCAATCCCTCCCATACACAGTATAATGCCCCCTCCCTCTCATACACAGTAGAATGCCCCCCTCCCTCCCATACACAGTATAATGCCCCCTCCCTTCCATACACAGTATAATGCCCCCCTCCCTCCCATACACAGTATAATGCCCCCCCTCCCATACACAGTATAATGCCCCCATCCTTCTCATACACAGTATAATGCCCCCTCCCTCCCATACACAGTATAATGCCCCCCTCCCTCCCACACACAGTATAATGCCCCCCTCCCTCCCACACACAGTATAATGCCCCCTTCCTCCCATACACAGTATAATGCCCCCCTCCCTCCCATACACAGTATAATGCCCCCCTCCCTCCCATACACAGTATAATGCCCCCCTCCCTCCCATACACAGTATAATGCCCCCATATGTATGCACCAAATAGAAAAATAATAACATACATACTTACCTATCCCCATTCCCATGACGGATTCGAGGATCCTTTGCCTCCTCTGCACTGTGCTCTGTGTGCTGTGAGCGGCTTGGCAAAGGCAGGTGTGACGTCATTGCGCTTGTCTGCACCGAGTCACTCACATCGCACAGACCGGAGGAGGAGAAGGATCCTCCAACCAGCGGGGGAACAGGGATAGGTAAGTATGTATGTTATTATTTTTCTATTAGGTCCGTACATATGGGGGCAATATACTGTGTATGGGAGGGAGATGGGGGTATTATACTGTGTATGGGAGGGAGGGGGCATTATACTGTGTATGGGAATGAGGGGGGCATGATACTGTGTATGGGAATGAGGGGGGCATTATAGCTACGCCACTAATCACTCACATCTCCTTTATCAGTCTTCTGGCTGTGGGCGGATCTAACTGGCGGTTGGGCTGTGGGCGGAGCTCTATGTGGGCGGAGCTCTATGTGAGCTTCGGACACCACGTCCTTGTCGGTTATATAATAGATATACTGTATGATGAAGGGATGGCTTTAATTGAGTATTTTTTGAGAACGGACTTCCTAATGCCAGTTAAACAACAACAATTTATAATTGATGGGTTACATTATATTTTGAGCCATAATTATTTTGTCTTTGATGATAAATATTTTTTGTCGCTGATGATAAATATTTATTGCAGTCAATTTTTTGCAATGGGTGCGAACTGTGTACCCTGTAGCGTCCACAGCCGTGGACCGTCGGGATTACTCACCCCACGACGGCCACAACCATTGATCTGTGAGCGCTCGCTTGCATCTCCTCCCCAGCGCATACTTACGTTCTGTTGTGTCCCGTAGGGTGTGTGCCCGGCCTTAAAGGGCCAGCGCACACACATGAAAATAATCATCAATTAACCCATGATCACCCTGGACTATAAAAATGGCTTTGCCCTTCCATTCATTGCCTGAGCGTTGTTGTGTTTTCCCGTGTTAGTCTTGCAAATGGTCCCTTAGTGTTATCCTGTTCCCAGTGTTCCCGTACCGGCTACCTGTATCCTGTATCCTGTGCTAACGTTGTTCCTGTGCCTTAGAAAGTTGGAGTCGTGTTGTGACATCGGTCACGCCTGCTGTGTTACACCACACCTGCTGTCTGCTGCCAAGGTCCCATCTGAGCCTAGCTGTTACTACTGTCTGAACTGCTGCAGGTACCCTTGTGGTTGGACTATAAAGACATTGACTTTGTACACTGTTTGGCCAGCTGTTATCCCACTATGGCAGTACGGCCCAGTGGGTCCACATATCCACAGGTCGTGACACACCTGTTGTCACAAACCTCTATATGGGGGCCTTCGAGAAGGAAATGATTGATCATAGGGAATTTTTGTCATGTATACGCGTCTATAGGAGGTTTGACGGTGATATGATCTTCATTTGGCAGGGGCTGTTAGAATTACTAAAATAATTTATTCGTTCGTTGAACAACAGTGAATGGGGGCTGAATTCCACAGAGAATAGAGGGGTGACATTTTTGGATTTGGAAATATATGTTGAAAAAGGCTAAATTGAAGCACAATTTTTAAAAAAACATTGACACTAATAGTTATTTGAATTTTGATAGTTGCCACCTGAAACAGTGGAAAGTGAATGTTCCTTTTGGGCAAATGATTAGGATAAGACAAAATTGATCTAGGGAAGAGGACTGCCTGAGCCAAATGGAGATCATATCACAGAGGCTTCATGATGAAAAATATCCTAAGATGATCATAGAAGGTTGTCAGAAAAAGGTGTAAAAAATGAATCATAGTGACTGCTTGGTTGAAAAATAGAAAGGAAAAGATAAAGAAGAAGGGAAAGGAGAAAAGGAGGGAAAGAACAGATTCGGCCCAGCATACAGGTAATGCCACTGAAATGAAAAAAATATTCTAAGAAAGAATTGGCCAACAATAATAAGTGATCCTTTCCCAAAGGAGGAGGTGGCCATGATCCCTCAGACGATATTTAAGAGATCTAGGACAATAAAATATATACTAACTCCTTCCTACCCAAGTTTAAGAAAAGCACCATTGGGATTCAAGGGAATGGGTTTAGGGGTAGATAAAGGAGTATACAGTGCATTTGTAAAGTCTTCAGACCCTTTCACATTTTTCACATGTTGTTATGTTGAGGCCTTGTGCTAAAATAAAATAAAAATAATGTTTTTCCCCATCATTCTGCACTCAATACCTCACAATGACAAAGTGAAAACAGAATTTTTGAAATTTTGAAAAACACAAATTTTGCATGGATATAAGTATTCAGACCCTTTGCTATGACACTTTTAATTTAGAGCTTGGGCCTCCAATTTCTCTAGATCATCTTTGAAATGTTTCTACACCTTGATTGGAGTCCACCTGTGGTAAATTTCATTTGATTGGACATGATTTGGAAAGACACACCCTGTCTATATAAGGTGTCACAGATGACAATGCATATTAGCGCAAAAAACAAGACATGAGGAGGAATAAACTGTCTGTAGGGCTCAGAGACAGAATTGTGTGGAGGCACAGATCTGGAGAAGGGTACAAAAAAAATTCTGCTGCACTGAAAGTTCCCAAAAGCACAGTGGCCTCCATAATTCTTAAATGGAAGAAGTTTGGAACAACCAGGACTCTTCATAGAGCTGGCCGCCACACCAAACTAACTCATCAGGGGAGAAGGGCCTTCGTAAGAGAGGTGGCCAAGAACCCAATGGTCATTCTGGCTGAGCTCCAAAGATCCTGCGTATAGATGGGAGAAACTTCCACAAGGTCAACCATCACTGCAGACCTCCACCAAACTGGGCTTTATGGCAGAGTGGCCAGAAAGAAGCCTCTCCTCAGTAAAAGACACATGAAAGTCCGCCTGGAGTTTGCAAAAAAGCACCTAAAGGACTCTCAGACTGTGAGAAACAGGATTCTGTGGTCTGATGAAACCAAGATTGAACTTTTTGGCCTCAATTCTAAGCGTCATGAATGGAGAAAACCAGGAACAGCTCATCACCTGCCTAATACCATCCCTACAGTAAAGCATGGTGGTGGCAGCATCATGCTGTGGGGTGTTTTTTAGTGGCTGGGACAGGGAGACTTGTCAGGGTTGAGAGAAAGATGAATGAGCAAAGTACAAAGATATTCTTAATGAAAACCTGATCCAGTGTGCTCTGGACCTGAGGCTGGACCGAAGTTTCACCTTCCAACAAGACAATGACCCTGAGCACACAGCCAAGACAATATAGGAATGGCTTAGGGACAACTCTGTGAATTTCCTTGAGTGGCCCAGCCGGAGCCCTGACTTGAACCCAATCGAACATCTCTGGAGAGACCTGAAATTGGCTGTCCACTGACTGTACCCATCCAACCTGACAGAACTTGAGAGGATCTGCAGAAAAGAATGTCAGAAAATACACAAATCCAAGTGAGCAAACCTTGTCACATCATACCCAAGAAGACTGAAGGCTGTTATCGCTGCCAAAGGCGCTTCAACTTAATACTGAGTAAAGGGTCTGAATACTTATGTCAATGCAATATTTGAGTTTTTCCTTTTCAATAAATTAGCAAACATTCTGTTTTCACTTTAACATTATGGGGTATTGAGTGCAGAATGATGGGGGAAACTTGCTTATGTTTATTTTATTTTACCACAAGGCCTCAACATAACAAAATGTGAAAAAATTGAAAGGGTCCGAAGACTTTCCAAACGCATTGTATAAATGTGGGCATAGTAGATGTAAATGTTGTACAGAAATTATGCATTGGAGAAAATAATTTATAATTTGCACATAATATTATAATTTATAATAGTGCTTTAAAATAAAATTCTTGAGTTGTGAAAGTGACTTTGTGATCTATATGCTAGAGTGCCCTAGTGGCTTCCAGTACGTGGGTGGGACTACTCTTATGCTAAGAGAAAGAATCAACAAACATAGATTTCTCATTACACATGGATATTTGAAACATAGAATTTCCAGGCCTTTTACCTGGGTACATGGAGGAAATTCAGAATTATTGAAAGTAACACTCATTAAAAAGATCAGCAAATCATATGTGGTGGAATTACCCGAAATTTAAAACGTTTTGGGAAGATGTTTTTGACTTGCTGACTTGTATATGTTCCAAGGAGATTCTACCTGAGTTAGCACTGCTGGATCTTTCATCCAAAATTATTCCCTCTACCGCTAGATGGGTGGCTAATAGAATCTTGTTTGCTGCAAGAACAGCATATAATTGGAAATAAAAAAACAACTTGGCATAGGTAGTGTAATAAATAGGGTTAATTAGTATTATTGCTACAAAACTACTCTAAATGAGAACGATGCTTTTTATATAAAAGAAATCTACATAAAAAATGGGCAGGGTGAGCTAATTTCTTATAATTTTTTATAATGTCTGGTGTCGTGTTTTCTGTTTTTTTCCTATTTCCCTTTTTTTTCTTTATATTTTTTTTAACTTTTTGGTGTTCAATATTTGTATTCGATATACAGTGCATTAGAGATACAGGCAGTCAGCATATTTATGTCATATGTATTATTACTCGTGTATATGTTATAAAAAGTTCACATGAAAAAAAAAAGTCACTATCGCGATTCAAAAAGTGGTGTAAAAGAGAAATGTACTGGATTTTTCATTTGCAATGTTTGTCCCCAAATGGGTTAAATGAAATTTTGGAAAGAGTAGTTTGAATTAGGGGTGCTAAATAGGGGGCTATGTAGTCTGAGATTAAAGTGTCTCTCTAAAATTAAATGGGGGGGGGGGTTGGATAATTTTCGGTGTATACCTTAAATATATTTGGAATAAGGGAGTAGCTTTCCTCCCATGTATGAATACCGAATATGTGAATGTGCTTTTACCTCTCTGCACTTTATCCCGAGGATCTGCTCTCCAAAGTCTTTTTTATGTTTCTTTTTACATAGTTAGTACGGTTGAAAAAAGACATACAGTGAAGGAAATAAGTATTTGATCCCTTGCTGATTTTGTAAGTTTGCCCACTGTCAAAGACATGAACAGTCTAGAATGTTTAGGCTAGGTTAATTTTACCAGTGAGAGATAGATTATATTAACAAAAAAACTGAAAATCACATAGTCAAAATTATATATATTTATTTGCATTGTGCACAGAGAAATAAGTATTTGATCCCTTTGGCAAACAAGACTTAATACTTGGTGGCAAACCCCTTGTTGGCAAGCACAACAGTCAGACGTTTTTTGTAGTTGATGATGAGGTTTGCACACATGTTAGATGGAATTTTGGCCCACTCCTCTTTGCAGATCATCTGAAAATCATTAAGATTTTGAGGCTGTCGCTTGGCAACTCGGATCTTCAGCTCCCTCCATAAGTTTTCGATGGGATTAACGTCTGGAGACTGGCTAGGCCACTCCATGACCTTAATGTGCTTCTTTTTGAGCCACTCCTTTGTTGCCTTGGCTGTATGTTTCGGGTCATTGTCATCCTGGAAGACCCAGCCACGAGCCATTTTTAATGTCCTGGTGGAGGGAAGGAGGTTGTCACTCAGGATTTGATGGTACATGGCTCCATCCATTCTCCCATTGATGCGGTGAAGTAGTCCTGTGCCATTAGCAGAGAAACACCCCCAAAACATAATGTTTCCACCTCCATGCTTGACAGTGGGGACGGTGTTCTTTGGGTCATAGGCAGCATTACTCTTCCTCCAAACACGGCGAGTTGAGTTAATGCCAAAGAGCTAAATTTTAGTCTCATCTGACCACAGCACCTTCTCCCAATCACTCTCAGAATCATCCAGATGTTCATTTGCAAACTTCAGATGGGCCTGTACATGTGCCTTGTTGAGCAGGGGGACCTTGTGGGCACTGCAGGATTTTAATCCATTACGGCATAATGTGTTACCAATGGTTTTCTTGGTGACTGTGGTCCCAGCTGCCTTGAGATCATTAACAAGTTCCCCCCGTGTAGTTTTCGGCTGAGCTCTCACCTTCCTCAGGATCAAGGATACCCCACGAGGTGAGATTTTACATGGAGCCCCAGATCGATGTCGATTGACAGTCATTTTGTATGTCTTCCATTTTCTTACTATTGCACCAACAGTTGTCTCCTTCTCACCCAGCGTCTTACTTATGGTTTTGTAGCCCACTCCAGCCTTGTGCAGGTCTATGATCTTGTCCCTGACATCCTTAGAAAGCTCTTTGGTCTTGCCCATGTTGTAGAGGTTAGAGTCAGACTGATTAATTGAGTCTGTGGACAGGAGTCTTTTATACAGGTGACCATTTAAGACAGCTGTCTTTAATGCAGGCACCAAGTTGATTTGGAGCGTGTAACTGGTCTGGAGGAGGCTGAACTCTTAATGGTTGGTAGGGGATCAAATACTTATTTCTCTGTGCACAATGCAAATAAATATATATAATTTTGACAATGTGATTTATTTTTTTTTTTTATATATATATAATCTATCTCTCACTGGTAAAATTAACCTAGCCTAAAAATTCCAGACTATTCATGACTTTGACAGTGGGCAAACTTACAAAATCAGCAAGGGATCAAATACTTATTCCCTTCACTGTATGTCCATCCAGTTCAACCAAGGGATGGGAAAAAGGGAAGGGATGAAACAAAAATTCTACACAATTACATAGCAGCTGATATTTTTTTGTTCTAGGAAATGATCTAAGCCTTTTTTAAAGCCATCTACTGTAGCTGCTGTGACCAGCTTCTGTGGTAGGCTATTCAACAGATTCACAGTTCTAATCGTAAAGAAAACTTGTCGCCTCTGCAGATTGAACCTTTTTTTCTCCAGACGGAGGGAGTGCCCTCTGGTCTTATGTGGAGGTTTTACATCGAACAGGTTTTCACTATATTTTTTGTATGTGTCATTCATATATTAATATAAGTTATTCATGTCCACCCTTAGGCCTCATTCACACGACAGGGTTTCCCGGCCGGGTGCCGGCCGTTCATAAATCGTCCGGCACCCGGCTGCATTAGGAATAATAGACCCCTAATGGGGCTATTCACACGACCGATTTTTTGACGGCCGGGAAAACCGGCCGTCAAAAAATAGGACATGCTCTATCTTCGGCCGGGTACCCGGCCGCCCGGCTCCCATAGAAGTCTATGGGGCCGGGTAATACACGGCCATCACCGGGATGTGTCCCGAGTGATGGCCGGGTTTTCCGGCGCTTACGCTCTATCTTCTCATCCTCACAGCGCAGAGTGCATGTGAGGAGGAATAGTTGATGCCATTCGGATGAATGGCATCGCTGTACACTGTGTGGCAGGGCCGGGTGTAAAGCAGGTGGAAGGGAGCACTGCGCTGGCTCCCTTTCCCTGCTTGTTTTAAAAGTGCCCTGGCCCGGCGACACCTTCGATGGCGCCGCTAGCAGCCACTGCTGCTGCGGCTGCTACTACTGTAGTGACGCCACTATAGCAGAGCGGGGAGGTATCTCCCCGCTCTGCTATGTGCTAGCCGCACTTTAGCTCCCTGAAGGAGCGGAATCCCCGTGTTTTCGGGGATTCCGCTCCTGTACAGAGCGCTTGATGTCTCTGTCCATATCTGTGCAGTGACATCAAGGGAAACTCCTGAAGCGGAATCCCCGAACACATGGGGATTCCCCTTCAGGAGTTGCCACTGATGTCAGTGTCCAGATCTGCCCGGCCCGGCACGGATGCAAAACTTAATGCAAACCGGCCGGGCAAAATGGCCGATTTTACCGGCCGACACTTCGGGCTCGGGAACGACCCGGTCGTGTGAATCCCGCCTTAGTTGTCTCTTTTCAAGGCTAAATAGGTTTAATTCTTTTAATCTTTCCTCATAAATTCTCCATGCCCCTTATTAGTTTAGTTGCTCTTCTTTGTAGTTTTTCCAACTCCAGGGCATCCTTTCTAAGAACTGGTACCCAGAACTGAAATGCATATTCTAGATAAGGCCGCACTAATGGTTTGTAAAGTGGTAATATTATATCCCTGTCCTGCAAGTCCATGCCTCTTTTAATACACGACAATGTCTTTCTGGGGGTATGTGGACCCACTAGGCCGCACCGCCATAGCAGGGAAGCAGCTGGCCAAACAACAGAGCACCCAATCAATACAAAGTCCAGCACAAGGGTACCTGAATAGTCTAGACAGTGGCAGAGGCTTTAGCATAGATAGAGGTGGGTGCAGCAGCTTGCGTCAGACGTGGCGGGTGACAGCAGGTGCAGCTGGTTGCGCCAGACGTGGCGGATGACAGCAGGTTGCGCCAGACATGGCGGATGACAGCAGGTGCAGTAAGATGCGCCCGACATAGGGGACAACAACAGGAGCAGTAGTTTGCGCCAGATGTGGCGGATGACAACAGGAGTAGCAGGACACGACTCCAATCACTAACAGGCTCAGGAACTATAACACAGCACTGGATACATTATACAGGTAGCAGGGCACGGGAACACTGGGAACAGGGTAAACACTAAGGGACCATTTGCAAAGACTAACATGGGAATTACTAACAACGCTCAGGCAAGGAGTGAAGGGGCAGGGCTCTTCTTATAGTCCAGGGTGATCTGGGAGTAAGTAGTCAACTCTTAACGTGTGTGCTTGCTAACCCTTTAAGGCCGGGAATGAGCTCGTAGGCGCACCCTAGTGGTCACTGCAGGACAGGACGGCCGCATGTGCTGGCATTTCTGGGGGAGGAAGACGTCGGCAGGATGAAAGGGGTCTGCGGTCGGCGACCGCAGCCGTTACAGTACCCCCCCCCCTTATGGGCCCTTCTTCTTGGGTCCAGAGCGAGAGAGGAATCTCTTTTTTTTTTAACATTGATTTTTATTCCAAAACTTTTTTTATTTTGATTTTTCATGAAATACAATCATAATACAACAATATACAAAGTATGATTTGCCAATCAGTATAATATCAAAACTGTTTAACAGTAGAACATTTAGAGCGCGGAAGAGAACTTACAAAATGTAGAAATACATTAGAAATTAGAGTACATACAGATCTTTCTGAATATTGTTGAACGAGCTTTTGAGCCAAGGGCTCTGGTTGGAGCAAAACGCCTGTTTGTTATTACGAGCATTAGAATACATAAATTCGGACCAGCAGTTGTCTTTAATTCCCTGAATGATTAATTTTAATGGTGGGAAGTTGTTTTCTTTCCAAAATTGAGCAATTTTTAATCTTGTTGCTATGAATGCATGTAACAATACATTTTTCTGATCAGGTGGGAATGGGCTTAAGTCAAGGCCTATCAAGGCCATTTGAGGATTGGGAAAAATTTGTCGCTTAAGAATTTTGGATAAGATTTTAAATAGTTGGGACCAGATATTGGAGACCAGTGTACATTCCCACCAGAGATGATAAGTTGTTCCCACTTCTGTCTTACATTTCCAGTATAGGTTTGAGAACCGTGGATAAATCTGGTTTACTTTGTGGTGTCAAGTACCAGAAATAAAAGATTTTTCTAGCATTTTCTAGATGATTAATAAACTTTAGATATATTGTAGTGAGCAGTTTGCCATTGGTCCTCAGAGATAGAAATATGAAGGATATTTTTGTAATGACGGGGTAGGGAGACAGACAGGTGAGCCCTAATCTACCCGCCACTCAGTCCCTGCCTACTTGCAACAGCCCGTCCTAGGCGACGGCGTACAACTGGGCGACGGTCCCTACGCTCAATAAGTGCACGACAGACAATCAGACAAGGGTACACAGAAGCTAAGGGAAATGGGGCAGTTGCCCACGGCAACACAGTGAGCAACAAGAGTAGTGAACGAGCTGAGTCAAACCAGGAGTGCACGAGGTACAAATCGCAGAGCAGGAGCATAGTCAGTAAAGCCAGGGTCAAAAATGAAGCAAGGTCAATAATCATAGCAGGAGCAGCAGAGCCAGGAAACAGAAAAGAATCACAGGCAAAGGAGGAGCAGGAAATGCAGGTATAAATAGACAGAGGGCGGGAGCTAGCTCCGTCTGGCCAGGCTGTGATAGGCTCTCCCACTCCTCAGCCTCCCAGCCTGACAAGGTAGAAGATTGTGTCACTCTCTCAGACTTAGGAGCAGGTGCAGACTGATTACCCACGGGCGTGGACACAGAAGCTGTGTCTGGAAGATCCTTTACAGTACCCCCCCTTTTAAGAGGGGCCACTTTACCCTTTCTAGGTGGACCTGGCTTATTGGGGAAGCGAACATGGAACCTCCTGAGCAATACCCCAGCATGAACATCCCGGGCGGGTACCCAAGTCCTCTCCTCAGGCCCGTATCCTCTCCAATGGACCAGGTACTGGAAGGAGCCTTGGACCATCCTGCTGTCCACAATCTTGGCCACCTCGAATTCTACCCCTTCAGGGGTGAGAACAGGGACCGGAGGTTTCCTCGAGGGAGGCAAGGACGGGGAGCAGCGTTTAAGGAGGGAGGCATGAAACACGTTGTGTACTCGAAAAGACGGGGGTAACTCCAGTAGGAAGGAGACAGGGTTAAGGACTTCAATGACCTTATACGGCCCTATATATCTATATATCGGGGAGCAAATTTTTTGGACGGGACTTTAAGGCGCAAATTTTTAGAAGATCGCCACACCAGATCCCCGACCACAAACAAGAAGTTAGCAGAACGTCTTCTATCTGCCTGAGTCTTTTGTATGCTCTGGGACGCCTCTAGGTTCTTCTGAACCTGGGCCCAGACTGTGCACAGTTCCTGAAGAACGACATCTACCTCGGGATTGTTGGAACTACCAGGTGAAAACAGAGGAGAACCGTGGATTAAACCCAAAATTACAGAAAAAGGGGGAGACCCCTGACGAGTTACTGACCCGTTTATTAAGGGAAAATTCAGCGAGGGGAATGAAGGAGACCCAATCATATTGACAGTCAGAGATAAAACACCTTAAATATTGTTCTAGAGACTGATTAGTCCTCTCAGTTTGGCCATTAGTTTCAGGATGGAAGGCCAAGGAGAAGGACAGATCAATCTCCAACTTTTTACAGAAGGGCTCTCCAAAACAATGAAACAAATTGTACCCCTCTGTCAGAAACAATATTGACAGGAACCCCATGGAGACGCAGGATGTGTATGACAAACAAGGTAGCTAACGTCTTAGCATTGGGTAGTTTCTTGAGGGGCACAAAGTGGCAAATCTTACTGAAACGGTCTACTACAACCCACACCACCGACTTGCCTTGAGATGGAGGCCAATCGGTGATAAAATCCATGGAGATATGGGTCCAAGGTCTCTGGGGAATGGGCAAAGAACATAGTAAGCCCACTGGTCGGGACCTGGGAGTCTTGGACCTAGCACAAATTTCACAAGCGGCCACGTAGCCTTAACGTCTTTAAGCAACCCAGGCCACCAATAGTTTCTGGCAATGAGATGCTTGGTACCCAGGATGCCCGGATGGCGAGATAGTGCAGAGTGATGATTTTCCCTGAGTACCCTTAGCCGGAATTGCAGGGGAATGAACAGCTTGTTCTCAGGAAGGTTCCCGGGAGCTGAACCTTGATCAGCCGCAATTTCGGAGACTAAGTCAGAATCAAGAAAGGAAGTGATTATACCTGGAGGCAAAACACATGCAGGATCTTCCTCCGAAGGAGGACTGGCCATGAAGCTACGCAACAGTGCATCAGCCTTAATATTTTAGACCCAGCCCTATAGGTGACCAAAAAGTTGTATCTAGTAAAAAAATAACGCCCATCGAGCTTGTCTCGGGTTTAGCCTCCGGGCAGATTCTAAGAAAACCAGATTCTTGTGGTCAGTAAGGACCGTTACCTGGTGCTTAGCCCCCTCCAGGAAGTGGTGCCACTCTTCAAATGCCCATTTAATGGCTAAGAGTTCGCGGTTGCCAATATCATAGTTACTCTCAGTGGGCGAGAACTTCCTGGAGAAGTAGGCACAGGGACGGAGATAGGTGAGGGACCTGGTACCCTGGGACAAGACAGCACCCAATCCCACCTCGGAGGCGTCAACCTCCACGATGAATGGCTCCATTTGGTTAGGCTGAATCAGCACAGGGGCCGAGATAAAGCACTTCTTAAGGACTTCAAAAGCCTGGACCGCCTCTGGAAGCCAGTGGAGGAGGTCAGCACCTTTGCGAGTAAGATCCGTAAGAGGCTTAGCGATGACCGAGAAGTTAGCAATAAATCTCCTGTAATAATTAGCAAACCCCAGGAAGCACTGTAACGCCTTCAGGGAGGCAGGTTGGACCCATTCAGCAACAGCCTGAACCTTGGCAGGGTCCATGCGGAATTCATGAGGAGCGAGGATTTGACCCAAAAATGGTATCTCCTGCACCCCAAACACACATTTTTCGGTTTTAGCAAACAGTTTGTTTTCCCAAAGGACCTGGAGCACCTTCCTGACATGCTCAATGTGGGAGGACCAGTCCTTGGAAAGCACAAGTATGTCATCAAGGTACACTAGAAGAAATACCCCAAGGTAGTCTCTTAAAATCTCATTTATGAAATTCTGGAAGACCGCGGGATCATTACACAACCCAAAGGGCATGACAAGGTATTTGAAATTACCTTCGGGCGTGTTAAACGCAGTCTTCCACTCATCCCCCTCTTTGATACGGATAAGGTTATAAGCCCCCCGTAGATCAAACTTAGAGAACCATTGAGCCCCCTGAACCTGATTGAAGAGATCAGGAATCAAAGGAAGGGGATACTGGTTCCTTACAGTGACCTTATTCAAGTTTCGGTAGTCAATGCACGGCCTAAGACCACCATCCTTCTTCCCTACGAAGAAGAAGCCAGCACCTACCGGAGAAGTAGAGGGGCGAATGTAACCCTTGGCCAGGCATTCCTGGATATACTCTCTCATGGCTTCACGTTCGGGACAAGAGAGATTAAATATCCTACCCTTAGGGAGTTTAGCTCCTGGTACCAAATCAATTGCGCCATCGAATTCTCTATGAGGAGGTAACACTTCGGAGGCCTTTTTAGAAAAAACATCAGCGAAGTCCTGAATAAACTCAGGTAGAGTGTTCACCTCCTCAGGGAGAGAGATAAAATTAACAGAAAAACATGACGTCATGCATTCATTACCCCATTTAGTAAGATCCCCAGTATTCCAGTTAAACGTGGGATTATGCATCTGCAACCTGGGAAGGCCTAAAACTAAATTGGACGATAATCCCTGCATCACCAGTACAGAGCACTGCTCCAAATGCATGGAGCCAACAAGGAGTTCAAAAACAGGGGTATGCTGTGTAAAATAACCATTAGCAAGAGGAGTGGAGTCGATACCCACTACCGGGACAGGTTTAGGCAAGTCAATCAATGGCATAGCTAGAGACATAGCAAATTCCACAGACATAATATTAGCAGAAGACCCTGAATCCACGAAGGCACTGGCAGTGGCAGACCTACCCTGAAAAGAGACCTGAAAGGGAAGCAAGATCTTATTAGGTTTCATATATACGGGAAATACCTGTGCGCCCAAATGACCTCCCCGATGGTCACTTAGGCGCGGAAGTTCTTCCGGCTGCTTATTCTTACACCTAGGACAGTTGTTCACTTGATGCTTGTCATCCCCACAGTAGAAGCAGAGACCATTCTTCCTGCGGAAACTCTCTACGTTGTTGGGGAGAGACGGAGGCCCCGAGTTGCATAGGTTCATCCGAGTTTTCCGTGCAAGAATGAAGCAACGGAACCTCGGGAGCCATCATGGGGGGGTCAGAGGGGAAGGCACAAAAACGTTCCAGTCGTCGTTCCCTGAGACGTCGGTCAAGACGTACCGCTAAAACCATAACCTGATCTAGGGAGTCAGAAGAGGGATAGCTAACTAACAGGTCTTTCAGGGCGTTCGACAGACCCAATCTAAACTGGCACCTCAAGGCAGGGTCATTCCACCGAGAAGCTACATACCACTTCCTAAAGTCAGAACAGTACTCCTCATCGGGTCTCTTACCCTGACGTAAGGTCACCAGCTGACTCTCGGCAAAGGCAGTCTTGTCAGTCTCGTCATATATGAGCCCGAGAGCGGAAAAAAAAAGATCAACAGAGGAAAGTTCAGGGGCGTCAGGAGCCAAGGAGAAGGCCCATTCTTGGGGCCCATCCTGGAGCCGGGACATAATTATACCCACTCGCTGGCTCTCAGAACCTGAGGAGTGGGGCTTTAAACTCTCCTGAAAGGAGAAAAAAGTATTCCGGTCCCCTGAGAACCGGTCAGGCAACTTGAGGTGGGGTTCAAGAGGTGAGGTGGGGGGCACTACCAGGGTAGCATCATGCTGGTTGCCCTTCTGAGCCAGGGCTTGACCTGTAGGGAGAGGCCCTGCATTTGCTGAGCCAGGGTCTCAAGGGGGTCCATAGTTGTGTCAGGGACCAGGGTAGACTAGGTATATGGGCCTGTGATTATGTAATGACGGGGTAGGGAGACAGACAGGTGAGCCCTAATCTACCCGCCACTTAGTCCCTGCCTACTTGCAACGGCCCGTCCTAGGCGACGGCGTACAACTGGGCGACGGTCCCTATGCTCAATAAGTGCCCGACAGACAAACAGACAAGGGTACACAGAAGCTAAGGGAAATGGGGCAGTTGCCCACGGCAACACAGTGAGCAACAAGAGTAGTGAACGAGCCAAGTCAAACCTGGAGCGCACGAGGTACAAATTGCAGTAAAGCCAGCGTCAAAAATGAAGCAAGGTCAATAATCATAGCAGGAGCAGCAGAGCCAGGAAACAGAAAAGAATTACAGGAAAAGGAGGAGCAGGAAATGCAGGTATAAATATACAGAGGGCGGGAGCTAGCTCCGTCTGGCCAGGCTGTGATATGCTCTCCCACTCCTCAGCCTCCCAGCCTGACTGGTAGAAGATCGTGTCACTCTCTCAGACTTAGGAGCAGGTGCAGACTGATTACCCACGGGCGTCGACACAGAAGCTGTGTCTGGCAGATCCTTTACAATTTTCCAATTTTTTCTTAATATCCTCAGATGGATCAATTTTGGGGTCATTTAACAGTTTGTAGCATTTTGAAATACCTATAATGTTGGTTTGTGAGGAAAGCAACCAGCCATCAAGTAGAGAAGGACATAAACCCTTGAAAGGTATTGGCAAATGTCTTATTCGTAGAAATATTTATTCATATTTAGGAATTCCCAATGTGTCAACTAAGTATGAGAAGGAAATAAAGGAGTCATTTTGCCAGAATTGGCCAATAGTTAAGAGTCCTCTATCCTTCCAGTCAGATGCTTCTAGAACGTCTACTGACGAGCTGTACAAATAAGGTTCGATAATTTGGAATTGATAGCTGATGCCTTCCACACTTGCACCACTGCTTTCAAGCTGGATAGATAGGGAGTAAAATATGTTTGAAAGAATAGCAATGCTTTAAAGGGGGAAGAAATGGTGTGTTTACCCAGAAGATGAAGCTCGATGTGAACCCAGAGTTTAGAGGTGTCCTGTGCCAAAAGAGATTTTAATTGATCTAATAGAACTGTTCTATAGTAAGATAGGACTAAAGGAGCATTTAGACCTCCCTATGAGTGGGCAAGTACAATATATCTGCCTTAACTCTGTGTTTCCTATTCCCCCATATAAACGATTGTAGTACAGATTGTAATTTCTTAACCCCTAGGCGCACCACGACACAACTGTACGTCCATGTGGCCAGTGTCTTAGGGACGTACAGTTACTGTGTGGTTCCCGGTGCACACTGTCGGCGAAAGTGTGCACTGGGAACCGGGAGGCCAGCTGTCCCTGACAGCTGACACTCCACTGTATGCCGATCAGCGGCTTATTTCTGCTGATTTCGGCAATTAACCCCTTAATTGCGGTGATCGATTGCAATCACCGCATTCAGGGGTTTCTAGCACATCGGCAGACCTCACAATGAAATTGTGAGGTTTGCAGATGGCTAGTATGGCGATCGGAGGCCAAGTAATGGCTTTCATGTCTGCCATATACGGAAGCCTATCCGGACCAGCCTCCTGATACACTTCCTGTCAGAGTGACAGGACGTCACTGCCGTTCGTAATGCACACTGTCGATGACAGTGTCTGTGACAGTGTCGGTGACAGTGTGCATCGGGAACCGGGAGTTTAGCTGACCCTGACAGCTGACACTCCACTGTTGCCGATCAGCGGGTCATTGCCGCTGATTTTGGCAATTAACCCGTTACATGCGGGGCTCGATTGCGATCTCCGCATGTAGGGGTTTGTAGCACATCAGCAGCCCCCATGCAATTGTGGGGGCTGCTGATGCTTGTGATGGCACCCGTGGGCCAGACAACGGCCTCCGGGTCTGCCATGTACGGAAGCATATGAGGACCAGCTGGTCCTCGTAGACTAACTGTCAGAGTGACTGTGACATCACACTGACAGTTGGAATATGTTACACTACCTAGGTAGTGTAATGTATTCTAGCAGCGATCAGAGCTGCAAGTAAAAAAAGAAAGTGTAAAAAGTAAAGAAAAAAGTTAAAAAAAAGTTCATAAAAATGTTTTACAAAAGTGTAAAAATAAAAGATTTTTTTTCCCTATAATAAGTATCTTATAAATAGGGAAAAAATGAAATCATTAAAAAACAGTACACATATTTGGTATCACCGCGTTCATAATTACCCAATCTATAAAATGATAATGTTATTTTTACCGCACGGTGAACGCCGCAAAAAAAACAAACTAAAAACAATGCCAGAATCACTATTTTTTGGTTACCACCCCTCACAAAATATAGAATAAAAAGTGATCAAAAAGTTGCATGTTCCCGAAAATAGTACCAATAAAAACTACAACCCGTCCCGCAAAAAACAAGCCATTGCACCGCTTTATAAAAAAGTTACGGCTCTCAGAATATGGTGACACAGAAAATAAATTATTTTTATAAAGAAATGATTTTATTGTGCAAACGCTGCAAAACATTAAAAAAACTATATACACATGGTATCGCCGTAATTGTACCGACCCGCAGAATAAAGTAAAATTGTCATTTATAGCGCATTATAAACGCCGTAAGAAATAAATCATTTAAAACGCCAAAATCACTGTTTTTGGTCACCAAAGCTCTAAATAAAATGTAATAAAAAGTGATCAAAAAGTTGCATGTACCAAAAAATGGTACCAATAAAAACTACAGCTCCTCCTGCCACAAAATAAGCCCTCACACCACTCAATTCATGGAAAAATAACAAAGTTATGGCGTTTGGAAGGCAGGGAGTGAAAAACTAAAATGGAAAAGCAAAAAAGGATCAGTCCTGCAAAAGTTAATTAATTTCTATTAAAAAAAAAAATTATTACCACATGTGGGGTATTGTCATACTCGGGAGAGATTGTGTTACAAATTTAGGGCGACTTTTTCTCCTTAATCCCTTGTGAAAATTAAAAAATTCAACATTTTAGTGGACAAAATGTTTATATTCATTTTCACGGCCTAATTCTACTAAATTCTGCAAAAAACCTGTGTGGTATAAATGCTTACTATACCCCTAGAAAAATTCTTTGAGGGGTGTAGTTTCCCAAATGGGGTCACTTTTGGGGTGTTTTCACTGTTTTGTTCCCTCCAGGGCGTTGCAATCGCGACATGGCACTAAAAACCAATCCAGCAAAATCTGCGCTCCAAATTCCAAAATGCGCTCCATCCCTTCTGAGTGCTGCAGTGGGTCCAAACAGCAGTTTATTACTACATATGGGGTATTTCCGTAATCGGGAGAAGATGCTTCACAAATGTTGGCGTGCATTTTCTTCTTTATTCCTTGTAAATATTAAAAATTTCTATGTTTTTTCAGACAAAAGATTTTCATTTTCACAGACTAACTCCAATAAATAAAGCAAAATACCTGTGGGGTCAAAGTGCTAACTATACCCCTAGATAAATTCCTTGAGGGGTCTAGTTTTCAAAATGGGGTCACTTTTGGGGAGTTTCCACTGTTTTGGCACCACAAGACCTCTTCAAACCTCACATGGTGCCTAAAATATAGGGCACTAGGGCCACATGTGGGATATTCTTAAAGACTGCAGGACCTGGGCAATAAATATTGACTTGTATTTCTCTGGTAAAACCTTCTGTGTTACACAAATTTTTTTATTACAAATTAATTTCGGCAAAAAAAGAGAAATTTGTGAAGTTCCCCTCTACTTTGCTTTATTTCCTGTGAAACGCCTAAAGGGTTAAGAAACTTTCTGAATGCTGTTTTGAATACTTTGAGGGGTGCAGTTTTTAAAATGGGGTGTTTTTTTTGTAGGATTCTAATACATAAGGCCCTCAAAACCACTTCAGAACTAAACTGGTCCCTGTAAAAACAGCCTTTTGAATGTTTCTTGAAAATGTGATAAATTGCTGCTAAAGTTCTAAGCCTTGTATAGTCCTAGAAAAATAAAAGGATGTTCACAAAAACTATGCAAATATAAAGTACACATATGGGAAATGGTAACTAGTGACTATTTTGTATGGTATTTACTATCTGTTTTACAAGCAGATACATTTAAATTTAGAAAAATTCAAATTTTTGCAAATTTTCTCTAAATTTTGGTGTCTTTCACGAATAAATATTGAATTTATCGACCACATTTTTCCACTATCATAAAGTACAATATGTCACGAGAAAACATTCTCAGAATCGATTGGATAGGTAAAAGCATTCCGGAGTTATTACCACATAAAGTGACACATGTCAGATTTGAAAAAAATCGGCTGTGTCACAAGGCAAAACAGCACACACCCCTTGTAGATAGTGCCACCCACCCCCCCCCCCCCAGTTGATAGCTCCATTGGGGCTCCCTCTAGGAGTGGAATCCCCAGCCAGAGCATTGCCGACGCTTTGGCCAGGGATTCCTCTGCTGGAGGAGCCCCTGACGTCACTGTCCATACACAGTGATGTTAGGGGATCCTGCTGGACCGGAATGTGCTGTCAGGGGCAACCCCAGACCAGGGTCCCAGAGCGGAGCACTAGTATAGGCTCTGTTCAGGAATTCTGGGGAAGCCTCTGATATCAGTGTCCATATATGGAGTCCTGGAGCAGAGCTGCTTCTAGCACTTTGCCTGGGACTCCAGCTGTGCTCCCGACATCACTGTCCAGCTCTGGGGAAGCCCTAGACAGCTTTCCATATGTGGTCAGCGATGTCAGGGAATTCCACAGATTCCCGGAGCAGAGCCTATACTAGCGCTTTGCCCGGGACTCCGGCTCTGGGGAAGCCCCAGACATCACGTGTCCATATATGGACAGCGATGTCAGGGAATTCCACAGAGTCCCAGAGCAGAGCCAATACTAGCGCTCTGCCCGGGACTTCGCTCTGGGGAAGACAATGACAACACTGTCCATATATGGACAGCGATGTCAGGGAATTCCACAGGGTCCCGGAGCAGAGCCAGTACTAGCACTCTGCCCGGGACTCCGCTCTGGGGAAGTCCTTGAAAACACTGTCCATATATGAACAGCGATGTCAGGGAATTCCACAGAGTCCCGGAGCAGAGCCTATACTAGTGCTTTGCCCGGGACTCCAGCTCTGGGGAAGCCCCAGACATCACGTGTCCATATATGGACAGCGATGTCAGGGAATTCCACAGAGTCCCAGAGCAGAGCCGATACTAGCGCTCTGCCCGGGACTGCGGCTCTGGGGAAGCACTTGATAATACTGTCCATATATGGACAGCGATGTCAGGGAATTCCACAGAGTCCCGGAGCAGAGCCAATACTAGCGCTCTGCCCGGGACTTCGCTCTGGGGAAGACAATGACAACACTGTCCATATATGGACAGCGATGTCAGGGAATTCCACAGGGTCCCGGAGCAGAGCCAATACTAGCACTCTGCTCGGGACTCCGCTCTGGGGAAGTCCTTGAAAACACTGTCCATATATGGACAGCAATGTCAGGGAATTCCACAGAGTCCCGGAGCAGAGCCTATACTAGCGCTTTGCCCGGGACTTCGCTCTAGGGAAGACCCTGACAACACTGTCCATATATGGACATGATGTCAGGGAATTCAACAGTCGATACTAGCGGTTCTGTGTCCCGTGTGCCGCAGATGACAGCCTGCATGTGGCCCGCGGGCTTGAGACCCCTGGGGGTGTAATCTAGGGGTATAATGAGAATTTTTAATTTGTGAAGTGGCACCCCTCTAGGTATCCATCTAGGGGTATAGTATGAATTTTTCATTTGTGCAGTGACTGAGGACAACATGGAAAATCCGCAATGGAGGGAGAGGTAATGGCAGGTTGCACTATCAACCTATTCACCATTGCATTAAAACCAGCCCAAAAAATAAATCAAAAGATGGACTCTCCCTTGGGTTCTTGGTATAGTGAGAGTTTTGTTTTAGGGTTTTTTCACATTTTGTCAGTTAACCCCTTCCCGACATTTGACTTATGCATACGCCAAAGTCGGGTAGGGGAAGTATGGAGCGGGCTCACAATCCCGCTAGTTTAACTCGTTAAATGCTGCGGTCAATACTGACCGCAGCATTTAAATCGTCAGAAAGAGGGGGGCGACCCCCTCTAACAGCTCATCGCGGGGGGCGATGGTTGCTATGGCTGCCTGGGGGCTTAATGAACGCCCCAGGTCCGCCATCTTTGTACACCTATTAAGCCTTGCCTCTAGCAGGGCTTAATAGATGACTGTCAGAATCAAGATATACTGCAATACATTAGTTAGATCGCTGGTTGAAGTCCCCTAGGGGGACTTAGAAAAAAAGTAAAAATGAGTTAAATAAAGTTTTTTTTGGTGTAAAAAAAATAAATAAAATAAAAGTTCAAAAAACCCCCCTTTTCCCATTTTCCCCCTAGAGCATAGTAAAAAAATAAAAAAATACACATAATTGGTATCACCGCGTCCGCAAAAGTCTGAACTAATACAATATATCATTATTTAACCCGCATGGTGAACGCCGTAAAAAAAAAATTGTAAACGCCAGAATGTCTATTTTTTGGTCACCTCATCTCCCACAAAAAATTAAATAAAAAGTGATCAAACCGTCGCATGTACACCAAAATGGTATTATTAAGAACTTCAGCTTATGCTGCAAAAAATAAGCCCTCATAAAACTTAATCGACGGAAAAATAAAAAAGTTGTGGCTCTCGGAATTTGGCGACACAGAATACATTTTCTTTTTTACACTTAGCTTTTTACATGTAAAAGAAGTAAAATATAGAAAAAACTATATATATTTGGTATCGTCGTAATTGTATTGATCCACAGAATAAAGTTAACATGTTTTAATTGCACAGTGAATTCCGTAAAAACGGCGCGCAAAAAACCATGGAGGAATCGCTGCTTTTTTTCATTTTCTACCCCACAAATATTTTTTCTCCCGTTTCCTAGTACATTATACTGCAAAATAAATGGTGCTACGAAAAACTACAACTCGTCCCGCAAAAATCAAGCCCTCATAGTACTATATCGACGGAAAAATAAAGACGCTATGGCTTCTGGAATGTGGAGAGGAGAAAATGAAAATCTGAAAGTTGTTTACGACGGGAAGGGGTTAAAAAAAATTGTCATGGCCAATATGGGAGTCAGAGAATGTGGTTAACGAATAAATAAATTAATATTCCAAGGAGGTATGATATATTTTAAAACAGTTTCATGCACAGGCATTGGTATGTGATGTCCTTCCGAATGCCTCGATGGGGCACAAACCTGGCATTTCTTTGTTTTTTTTTCATTGGGGGGATTTCTGTGAGGAAAAGCTGGCTGGGAATTATGCTGCTGACGGAAGGACCAGATGAACTGTCCTCCCCTTGCTGGTCAGCAAATAGCATGGACTTAATTAATTTATGCTGAATAGCAGGAAAGTATCCCTACTGCCAACATATCTGCAGAAGACAATGGCGTTGTTTAGAGTAACCTGTGTAAGATGGAAAGAAAGCTTCTTATACCACACCTTTGGCTTGCACATGGCACATGGCGCTGTATGGTCTTATGACCTGATATCAGAAAGGTCAACACCACCCATATATTTGTTGTACTCCTGTATGCAAAGTGGTTTGGGGACTTGTGGGGTGGATCTGTGTACAGGGACAAGGCTGCAGCTGCTGTAATTATGTATGAGGACTTTTTATGCTTATATTTCAGGAGCAGCAGATTATTGCTGCAGACAGCTCTGATCTCTCCTGATTTCAGTGTCTGTCCCAGCAAAATCTTGGGGAGGCCCTTCTGATTTTTGTGGATTGTTCCGTACGCCAATGTGGATCTGGACGAAAGAACTTTTAGCAATGGGACACTATTGTAAAAGTTGTCCAGATATAAAATATATACTTTGCTGAGGAAAGGATGAATAAAGTCCCATAAAATGTGTGCACTAATCCCTAGGAATGGGGGGGGGGGAGCACTCTAGGGTAGCGGGCAATTATTGATCTAATTTTATAGCGCCTATTCAATTTTGGGTCCTGTGGTGATGGGCATTGGCTGTTGTTGTTGTAGTACAGGAACTTCACTATCGCTTCAAAACGCATCCTGCTCATTAAAGGGTGCGGTAAAGGGTGCAGTAAAGGGTGGTGTTATATAAAATATCAGGGGGCCAATAGTCTCTAATACTTGTCTTTTTTATGAGACCAAAGCTTAAAAATATGCCCCAAATCTTCCCCATTGTCCGTGTCCAATTTTGGCCTCTCGCATAAAACGAGTGTCGGGGTTCTGGGAGATGAACTGATCCACATATAGGTTGGTTTGCTGGACCATGAAATTTATAATGGTATCACAATTTTATTTTTTTAAATAATCAATGGGGCTGAACCCTGTAGTGTCAACTTGAATAACTGAGGGGGCTGTAAATTCAGACAACTGGGGGGTATAATTGTCCGCAGCTACCCATGTCAGCTCAGGCAGAGCAGGACCTACGGCTCTTCAGTGCTGATGGGGGGGGGAGCAGACTCCGAGTTGCTTGATGCGGGCATAGATGAGAGCTGGAACCGTGCTTCACCTTTGCTCGCCCTGTCCGTATCAGAGAATAGCATGTCATGTGCTTCCTCAGCTGTGAAACCCCTTCTGGCCATATTGGGGGATTTTACAATGGCGTCCAAAATTATTAGTATAGGAGTTACTGGCACCTAAAACTGCACACAAATTATCTGTATAGGAGCAAACTACCAACTAAAAACAATTTTTTTCTTTAAAAAAATGTGTGACTTTTTAAAAAAAACAAAAACAAAACGTTTCTTTACCCCAAAAAAATCCCCGCTGTGCCCAAGTGAGCAACGAAAACGAAATGACGAGCAGCGACCTTGCTGTATTTTAAGACCAGTGAGGATACCCTACCTACCAGGAGAAAATATAGATGACAGGCGGCATTACTACCTAACAGGGAGCTAGCATAGATACTAGTAAAGTTAGAAAATTGTATCTGGGCGCTGCTGGATGAAGGACATAGACTGGAATCTGTTTAAAAGAGTGGTTTTATTTTATAGGGCTACGCGTTTCAACACCGAACAGGTGTCATCCTCAGGCAAGTGTAACAGCAGTACATTATACAGGGGCACATCAGAAAAAGGGAGGGGAAATAAAAGGGAGGGAGAATAAAAGTATGACATCATGTGGTCAATGGGGTGGGATCTAAAGGGTTAAAGTCAGTGTTGAATCGTTTAGGCCCTGCCCATTCACCCTATGATGTCATACTTTTATTTTCCCTCCCTTTTACTGGTGTGTATATAAGCCCCTGTACTGCTGTTACACAAGCCTGAGAAATACACCTGTTCGGTGTTGAAACGCCTAGTTCTATGAAATAAAACATGTCTTTTAAATGGATTCCAGTCTATGCCCTTCATCCAGCAGCGCCCAGATATTCTTGTTTTTCGAACTTTATCTATGCTACATATTGCGGATGCTTTTATGCACAACCAAAACTGCTCAAAGCTACTGTACATAGTTGTGCCTGTTATTAGCACATCTCGCCAAGGTGAGCAGTTATATCTTTCTCTGCCCTTTCTTAACATACCAAAAGGTCTCCACTATGGATCTCTGTGTTTTTATTTCTTAAACAGGTTAACAGGGAACTAGGGTAGTGGGCAATCTAGGGACACAGCAGGGCAATAACAACCGGGTACTGCGATAGGTGATGGCTGGGCATAGGTCATAGCAGGGCAGAAGGGCACTGTGGATGGCTGAACTAATGTATTTGATGACCAGTGGGCACCAAAAGTGGGCAGAAAATGGGCAGATTGATGTTTGTTTTTTTTCACAATTCTCTGACACTTGGAACACTCTGACACCAGCAATCGTCTCTGACAAGATCGCATGACACAACTAGGCTTGTCAGAGATGCCAGTAAAATAAGCCTCCTGCGCTGTGATTGGCCAGTCAGTACTGAGTAGCCAATCACAGCGCTTGCCGGCACAGGACCATTCCGATTGATCCTGTACCAGTGAGTCCTGTTCGGCAACTATCTCTGACAGTTGCGATCGGGTCATTGGCACCGTGTCACTGGTGACAGCTTACAGCTCGGACGTGACGGTATTGTGGGAAGGGATTAAATAATAATAAAAAAAGGCTACAAATCTTTACATATTTTTTGTGCAATCTTAAAAACTGTTTTCTTAATTAACTTATTTAAAAAGGAGAAAAGGACGTGAGACTTACCAACTGTCCCCAAAGGACATGGCTGTTTTGCTGTTTGTCCTTGTCGAGTCTTAAACCACATAATCTCGCGAGCTGCTACAGCCTCACAACTCTCTATGCCAACTGCAGGAAACTGTGATGTAACAGGTGTGGACCATGTAGTGACTTCGACAGAAATTTCAGTTGTAGGAGATAGTGTAGACATGTTCCTATGGGACAGTGTTGATACAGATATGGTCTTCCCTGTGCTGGTAGTTGTTATCCGGTAAGTTGTAGAATAAATGGCTGTACTAGCTCCGTTATATTGTCGTGTTGGATAAAGTTCTAAAAAAAAAACACAAAAAAAACACGTGATATTGATAAATCTCTCTAAACGAAAAAACATTTACATTTTATTCTCTAAAATGTATTTGAAAAGGTAAATTAAAGCAAATACTCCAAAACACTCTGTATGTACCATATGAATAAACAAACATACCTTTGCTGAAATTCTAAAGCACCGTTGCTCCCAGTCTCTTAAAAGACTAGGTAGCATATGAATTTTATTCAAAATCATACAGTCAATGCATACGATATATAGTTATTCATCAATGACATTTTGTTTTAAAATGGCTCAGTGAAAGACTCAATAAAAGAAAGGGGAGAGGATCATTACAAACTAGGATTGGATCATTGGGAGGGGAGTGGCTAGAAGCATAGCTAGGTTCTCCTGCATCGGGGGAAAAGATCTAGATTGACACAACCCTACTTCTTTCCCTACATCTCCTTCCCCCTCAACATGTTTGCTTTCTCTACCAATCAATGAGGTGTACATTTTTTTCACAACTTTTTTCGAGCATAAAACTATTTCTACATTTTACAAGCAATATAGTTCTATAAGGTAGATTAACATAACAATATATTAAAAGAAAATAAATTAAAGAGGCCACACACAGCCCCTTGTAGATAGTGCCACACACAGCACCCTTGTGGATAGCTCCACACACAGCCCCCTGTACAGTGCCACACACAGTCCCCCTGTAGATAGTGCCACACACAACCCCCCTTTGTAGATAGTGCCACACACAGCCCCCCTTGTAGATAGCTCCACACACAGCCCCCTGTAGAGCGCCACACACAGACCCCCCTTGTAGATAGTGCCACACACAGCTCCTCTCTTGTAGTTAACACCATACAGCCCCCCTGTTGTAGATAGCGCCATACAGCCCCCTCTTGTACATAGCACCACACCCCCCTTTTAGACAGTGCCACACACAGACCACTTGTAGATATTGCGCACAGCCCTCCCTTGTACTTAGTGCCACACACTGCCCCCCCTTGTAGATGGTGCCACACACAGACCCCTTGTAGATATTGCATACAGCCCTCCCTTGTACTTAGTGCCACAACCCCCTTCTATTTAGGGCCACCTCCCCCTGTACATAGTGCCACACTGCCCCTTGTACTTAGTGCCACACTGTCCCCCTTGTACTTAGTGCCACACTGCCCCGTCTTGTACTTAGTGCCACACTGCCCCCTTGTACTTAGTGTCATACTGCCCCCCTTATATAGTGCCACACTGATGCCGTGGTACTTAGTGCCACAAAGAACCCTTGTAGTTGATGCCAAACAGCCCCCCTTGTACTTAGTGCCACACACCCCACTTGGACTTAGAGCCACACAACCCCCCTCGCCCTTGTACATAGTGCCACTTTGCGGCCAGAGTGGAGAGCAGTGGCCTACTGCTACCACTCTCTGCTCTGCCTGATGTGACTCACCACAGGAGGAACCAGGAGGTGATGACCTGAGTCACCTGACCTCATGTCACTGAGGTCAGGTGACAGGTCAGGTGAACAGACTGGTCCACTCTCGGGCTGGCACCTACACGAGTCAGAACGCCGCCGCATGACCTCCTGGCTCCTCATAATTCTGATCGCTGCTGCAGCCATCCAGCATATGGGGCGCATATCAGCAGCAATCAGCTGTTTTGATATGGCTACTCTGCAGTGCCCCCCTTCCCTGCATCCTAATTGCACCTGGGAAACATGCCCCGTCTGACCCCTAGTTATGCCCCTGAGAGGGGCATTCTAGGGCTGGGGCCAATTGAAAAATAGAGCTGGTCATCTAGTCCCTTGTGCTGGGATGATCAGTTTACCACCTCCCATTGTTAATAAAAGAGCATTGCTGCTCTATGTTCACGGCAACTTACAATGGCATATTTATACTATCCGCTGGATTTGCCCACCTTTCTTTTGTATCGTTTTCCATTGCACTTTGTTGCCACGGTTCTTCCCACTACCCTGGATGATTTGTTTTGGGAATGCTGCCCAACCAGTGATATAAGTGGCCCTGGCCTGCACATTCACCTTCCTGCTGTGGCCTTATGTTGGAGATAATCAATTTGTGTTACAAGAACAATCAATGAGGTTGCTTTACCTCATTGACCATGCTGCAATTTTGGGAACTGCTCCCTCCAGTGGCCAACACATGGAAATGTTATAAATTAGAATCTAATTTATAATATTTCCTGACTTGTGAAAAAAATTTAAAAAATTAAAACAATGTGTAATCACTTAAATAATAATTGTTTAACTGAAAAAAATAATAATAATTTCTAGTGACACATTCCCTTTAACCCCTTCCCGCAATTTCACGTAACTGTATGTGATGGGATGCGGTCTGTTCCCGCATTTCCACGTACAGTTACATGAACGCTTTAAATTGTCGCCGCACCGGAATGTGCGGTGGCAGTTTAAAACAGACGGCAGTCCGAGACAGCCTAGCAGCTGAGGACGCCGGCCGAGGACCAACAGCTGTCCTCGGCCGGCGATGGCTATGATTGGTCCATCAGTGCAGATGGACCAATCACAGCTTAATTTGACTTTCATAGCTTTACATTTCTGGAAATACGGCTGTCTAAGACAGCCTAGTAACAGAAGATGCCAGCCGAGGACCAACCATAGCTGTCCTCGGCCGGCGATCGCTGTGACTGGTCCATCAGTGCTGATGGATCAATCACAGTTTATTATGACAGTTGGAGAGGGGAGTTTAGTGTAGTCTCCGTCTCTGACCGCTTCACTTCTGTCAGGGAAGCGATCAGAGAAGGAGCTATTTCTAGATAGATTATATCACCCAGCAGCCAATCTACTGAGCCCTATACCTGTCCTGTGCCCTATACAGGTGGCTTGTGCCCTATACAGGTGTCCTGTGCCCTATACAGGTGTCCTGTGCTCTATACAGCTGTCCTGTGACCTATATAGGTGTATTTAGGTGTCCATCACCAGCCATCTGTACCACAGTACCCTTGGTGCCCTATAATAAGACTGGTAGCCTCGTGCGCTGCATCCAGCCTCGTGCGCCGCATCCAGCCTCGTGCGCCGCATCCAGCCCCTCTGTGCCGCATTCATGCTCCTGTGCACCAAGACGTCTGTTACTGCCCAGCGTTTAAAATAAAAAAATTAATCCCGTCATTGACTCGCCACCCTCCTGTGCTTGATTGGCACCAATCAGTCTCATCAGCACTCTGACACACGTGTCACCTGTGATCCTTGCAAATAACTGCCCACCTGTAATTATCCTGTGATACCTGCAAATTACTGCCCAGTGACGTGTGTGAAAAGTGAGGTGTAAAATAAATTCACCCCTTCATTGTCTCATCGCTACCGTCCTGTATTCTGCGCCTAATTGGGATATACCAAACTCCATCCACCTGAGTTTGACACCTGTTACCCGGGAGTTTTTGTAGATAGATTTTAAAAAAATACGTTGGTTTTAGGGAATTAGTTATTCTATAAAATAAAAAATAAAAAAACACAAAAAAAACTCTAAAAAAACAAAAACAAAAAAAGTTTTACGTTACTTTCAACGCCAGTGACACATTGTTACTAAGTTTACAGAAGAAAAAAAATGGCTAAGCGTCTGTATACTGCCAAAGAGGCATGTGCCATGCTCTTTGAGGACTCTGATTCTGGTAGTGGGGATGAGGTGACATTTTTAGTGTCCTCTTCGTCTATTGACTCATCTACTGATGAACCGCCACGTAGGCATCCAAGGGTAGGCGTCAGTAGTGCACAATCGCAGCCCAGTACAGCTGACTCCACATGGATCCCCGCAGATAATTTTGTGCCCCAGGTGCCTGAATTCACTGCGACTCCAGGCATCAATGTAGATACCGCAGGCTTCAGTGAAATTAACTATTTCCAACTGTTCTTCACTGATGACCTTGTAAATTTGATTGTGGCACAAACGAACATATATGCCCAGCAATTTATTTCCCGCAATCCAAATAGTTTTTATGCCTGGCCCCAAAAATGGACCCCCACAAACCCCACTGAAATCTGCAAGTTCTGGGGACTTCTATTGAGTATGGGCATTACCAAAAAACCCACGATACGTTCCTATTTGAACAGAGACATCCTTTATAATTCCCCTCTTTATTTTCTTGCCATGCCCAGGACCCGTTTTTAAATTTTATTAAAATTCATTCACTACAACAATAATGATGAGTGCCCACTCCCAAACGAATCCCTAGTCCACTTTAAAGGCAGATTACACTTCCGCCAGTACCTGCCCAATAAAAGGGCTAGGTATGGCGTGAAGCTGTATAAGGCCTGCGAAAGTGTGTCTGGGTATACACTGCGCTTTCGTGTATATGAAGGGAAGGATTCAAAGATCGAGCCACCAAACTGTCCCCCTGTCCTTGGAATAGTATGGGATTTGCTCCACCCCATACTAGACCAAGGAAACCACTTGTATGTGGACAATTTTTACAATAGCGTCCCCCTCCTGAAGTGCCTTTCTGCCAGGGGCACACTAGCATGTGGCACAATACGGCGAAATCAAAAGGGTCTCCCCAAGTCCTTTATAGAGCAGACACTGCGCCGTGGGGAAAGCAGGGCTGTTTGCTCCGATAATTTGATGCTTGTCAAATATAAAGACAAGCGTGATGTCTTTGTTTTGACCACGCTCCATGCTGATCGATCCACCCCAGTTCCAGTCAGAGGAGCCACAGAGCAGACCACCAAGCCTGTGTGCATCCAGGACTATAACCAATTCATGGGAGCGGTGGATTTTTTGGACCAGGTACTGCAGCCCTACAGTGCCATAAAAAAATCTAAGGTGTGGTATAAAAAATTGGCGGTATACCTCACCCAAGTGTCACTCTATAACGCCTTTGTTCTCTACAGAACAGCAGACAATACGGAGACTTTCCTGGGATTCCAAGAAAATAAATATTAAAAAAATGATTTTTGGAGACCAGGAAGCAGAGGGCAGCAGTGAAGGTAGCAGCACTTCTGGGATCTCCAGAATAATACATGGCCGGCATTTCCCGGGAGTACTTCCCCCCACAGAAAAAAAACAAAAACCACAGAAAAGGTGTCGAGTTTGCTCAAGCAGAGGGATTAGGAAAGACACCACTCACTACTGTATGACCTGTCCCTCTAAACCAGGCCTCTGCATCAGAGAATGCTTCCATTTTTTTTAAAACACCTCTGTTGATATTCGTTAAATCTAATTTTTACTACTCCAATGACATCACATCCATTCCATTCATTTCTTAAATACCCCCTGGGCATTTATTTTCCAAATTAATTTGTTATCTCAATAATACCACACCTGCCCCCCCCAAAAAAAAAATACAAATTCCCACTATACCCCTAGATGAATACTGTGCTTTGAAGGGTGTAATTTTATTAAATGAGGCATTTCTTGAACTTACTTTATGTTCTGGAGCCTCTGCAAAGAGAAGGTCTTGCTTACAAATCATCCACGTAAAAAGTAGGCCCTATAAACCTATTGGAACTGTGTAAAAATCATATATGGAGTATTGTTCAGCACAAGATCCAAAAACAAAATGGTAGTCCTTCCCTTCTGAGCCCTACAGTGTGCCCAGGCAACAGTTAATGGCCACATATGGGGTATTGGCCTTATCCGGAGAAATTGCACAACAAATTTTGGGGTGCTTTTTTTTTATTTCATTACCATTGTATAAAATAAAAATTTGAGGATAAAGCAACGCTTTATTGGAGAAAATGTAATTCTGCATTTTCACGGCCCAGTGTTTATAACTTCTAAGAAGCACATTTCGAGTCAAAATGCTCACTACACCCCTAAATAAATTCCTTAAGGAGTGTAATTTACAAAATGGGGTCACTTCCTGGGGGTTTCCACTGTACTTGTACCTCAGTAGCTCTGCAAACGCGACATGGCACCCAAAAAAACATTCCAGACAAATCTGAGCTTCAAATAGCGCCACTTCTCTTCTGAACCCTGTCGTTGGTCTAAACAGCAATTTAATACCACACATGGGGTATTTCCGTAATCGGGAGCACTTGCTTTACAAATTTTGGGTTTCTTTTTCTCCTTTATTCCTAGTAAAAATTAAACATTTCTAGGTTTTCTCAGAAAAGTTGATTTTCATATTCATGGCCGAATTCCACTAAATTCTGCAAAAAAACCTGTGGGGTCAAAATGCTAACTATACCCTGAGGAAAATTCCTTGAGGGGTGTAGTTCCCAAAATGGGGTAACTTTTGGGGTGTTTGCACTGTTTTGGTCCCTCAAGGACGTTGCAAAGCGACATGTCACCGAAAACCAATCCACTAAAATCTGGACTCCAAAATCCAAATGGCGCTGTTTCCCTTCTGAGCCATGCTGTGGGTCCAAACAGCAGTTAATTACCACATGTGGAGTATTGCCGTAATCGGGAGAAAGTGCTTTATAAACGCTGGGGGTCTTTTTCTCCTTTATTTCTTGGAAAAATTTAAAAATTCTAAGTTTTTTCAGAAAAAAGGTGGATTTTCAATTTTACAGACTTATTCCAATAAATTTAGCAAAAAACCTGTGGGGTTAAAATGCTAACTACACCCCTCGATAAATTCCCTGAGGGGTGTAGTTTCCAAAATGGGGTCACTTTTGGGGGCTCTCCACTGTTTTGGCACCACAAGACCTCTTCAAACCTGACATGGTGCCTAAAATATATTCTAAAAAAAGGAGGCCTGAAAATCCTCTAGGTTCTCCTTTGCTTCTGAGGTTTCAGTCCAAGAGGATAGTAGGCCCACATGTTAGATATTTCTATAAACTGTAGAATCAGGGTAATAAATATTGAGTTGCAATTCTTGGCTAAAACTTTCTGTGGTACAATTTTTTTTATTACAAATGAATTTTGGCAAAAAAAAAAATGAAATTAGTAAATTTCACATCTATTTTGCTTTATTTCCTGTGAAACGCTTAAAGGGTTAAGAAACTTTTTGAATGCTGTTTTGAATACTTTGAGGGGTGCATTTTTTAAAATGGGGTGATTTATGGGGACTTTCTAATATATAAGGCCCTCAAAGCCACTTCAGAACTGAACTGGTCCCTGTAAAAATAGCCTTTTGAAATTTTCTTGAAAATGTGAGAAATTGCTGCTAAAGTTCTAAGCCTTGTAACGTCCTAGAAAATTAAAAGACGTTCAAAAAACGATGCAAACATAAAGCAGACATATGGGGGATGTTAACTATTTTGTGAGGTATTACTATCTGTCTTACAAGCAGATATATTTAAATTTAGAAAAATGCTAATTTTCACACATTTTATCTAAATTATGTTGTTTTTCACAAATAAATACTGAATTTATCGACCAAATTTTTTCACTAACATCAAGTACAATATGTCACGAGAAAACAATCTCGGAATCGCTTGGCTAGGTGAAAGCATTCCGGAGTTATTACCACATAAATTGACACATTTCAGATTTGAAAAAAATTGGCTGTGTCCTGAAGGCCAAAACAGGCTGTGTCCTTAAGGGGTTATGGGAGTGGGGAGGTGAGAAAGTGGAAAATTTGAGCTCTCAGTAGGGGGTAGACTCAACGTGTCCTGCAACTAATCGCTGCTCATGAATTTCGAAAAAGAGGCAAATTAATTAACGACAGTCAAATTCGGGCCAATCCACCATCGAAAAATGTCAGGGAACATGCCAGGCTAAAAAGCAGGGTTGTTAAAAAGTGGGGTAACGAGTAATTTAAAATGACGTTTCAATCCTTTTTATTAAGATAATACGTGTCACGGTCTAGGGGTATGTGGACCCACTAGGCAGCTCCACCGTAGCGGAGAGGCAGCTGACCAAGTCACAGTCTATGCAAAAGTCTATACGAGTTCGTAGCACCAAGGTATCTAAAATAGTTCAGATGGTGGCAAGGGCTCTGGCACGGATGGTAGTAAGTGCAACAGGTTGCGTCAGACGTGGCGGTTGACAGCACTTGCAGTAGGTTGTGCCAGACGTGGCAGATGACAACGGGTGCAGTAGGTTGCGCCAGACATGGCGGATGACAACAGGTGCAGTAGGTTGCGCCAGACGTGGCGGATGACAACGGGTGCAGTAGGTTGCGCAGTGGCGTAACTACCGCTATAGCAGCCGTAGCGGCTGCTACGGGGCCCGCGGCATGAGGGGGCCCGTGTCGCCCGCCGGCCGGAGGCTCCGCTAGCAGCCGCCATGGCTGCTACAGCGGGACGCCACTGAACACTACGGCAGAGCAGGGAGGTATCTACCCGCTCTGCCATTAAACAAAAGACATGTATCCCCTATCCACAGGATAGGGGATACATGTGTGATCGCTGGCATTGATAGGGAGAACGGGGGACTGAAAGTCCCCTGAAGTTCTCCATCACAAACCTCGGACTTCCGGGGTCTATGTCGGCAGCAATGTAGAAATGAATGGAGCGCCGGTCGCGCTTGTGCGCATGCGTGACCAGCGCTCCTTTCATTTTTATTGAGCAGCGCAGATGCCGGAAGTCAGAGGTTAGTCATGGAGAACTTGGGGGACTTTCGGTCCCCCGTTCTCCCTATCGCTGCCAGCGATCACACATGTATCCCCTCTCCTGTGGATAGGGGATACATGACTTTTGTCTTTTCACACTGTCGGTCACATTTTTTTGGGGGGGTTGGGGACGCTGTATGGCTGTATGCCATACAGCCCCCCTGTAGATAGCGCCATACAGCCCCCCTGTAGAGAACACCATACAGCCCCCCTGTAGAGAACGCCATACAGCCCCCCTGTAGAGAACGCCATACAGCCCCCCCTGTAGGGAACGCCATACAGCCCCCCCTGTAGGGAACGCCATACAGACCCCCTGTAGATAACGCCATAGAGCCCCCCCTGTAGAGAACGCCATACAGCCCCCCCCTGTAGAGAACGCCATACAGCCCCCCCCTGTAGAGAACACCATACAGCCCCCCCCTGTAGGGAACGCCATACAGACCCCTCTGTAGATAATGCCATACAGTCCCCCCTGTAGATAACGCCATACAGCCCCCTCTGTAGATAACACCATACAGTCCCCCCTGTAGATAATGCCATACAGCCCCCCTGTGGATAGCACCATACAGCCCCCCTGTAGATAACGCCATACAGCCCCCCTGTAGATAGCACCATACAGCCCCCTCTGTAGATAACGCCATACAGCCCCCCTGTAGATAGTGCCATACAGCCCCCCTGTAGAGAACGCCATACAGCCCCCCCCTGTAGAAAACGCCATACAGCCCCCCTCCTGTAGGGAACGCCATACAGCCCCCCCCTGTAGGGAACGCCATACAGACCCCCTGTAGATAACGCCATACAGCCCCCCCTGTAGAGAACGCCATACAGCCCCCCCTGTAGAGAATGGCATACAGCCCCCCCTGTAGAGAACGCCATACAGCCACCCCCTTGTAGGGAACGCCATACAGACCCCTCTGTAGATAACGCCATACAGTCCCGCCTGTAGATAACGCCATACAGCCCCCTCTGTAGAGAACGCCATACAGCCCCCCCTGTGGATAGCGCCATACAGCCCCTTATGTAGATAACGCCATATAGCCCCCCTGTAGATACCGCCATACAGCCCCCTCTGTAGATAACGCCATACAGTCCCCCTGTGGATAGCGCCATACAGCCCCCCTGTAGATAACGCAATACAGCCCCCCTGTAGATAGCACCATGCAGCCCCCCCCTGTAGATAGCGCCATACAGCCCCCCTGTAGATAACGCCATACAGCCCCCCTGTAGATAGCGCCATACAGCCCCCCCTGTAGATAGTCTCGGTTATGAGACTTGTATGCCATTTTTTTAAATACATGCTTTGCTCTTCATATATATTAGGTGGGTGGGAGTGGTTATGGCCTACTATGTGATGCGTCTGAAATGATATTACTCAGTTATGGAGTCAGGTCTCGGGACTGTCCTAGTGTTGTAGGGTTTAGTTTAGTCAGAGGCCACTTTTCTCTAGCAGTTCGCTAGTTACAGGGTAAAGGTCTGCACTTAGCTTGTTTAGTGTTAGAAAGGGGTTACTCAGGGGATACTATTGTTTGTATAGTACTGTTATCTATGCTAATGTGGATGTCTGCGTGTGTGATTGTTGTGCTCTGGCTTTCCCTCCTTCCGAATTTCATGACGGCCTGTGGTCTCGGGCGGCTGTTTCAACTCAAGATGCATTATGGCTTCGGTTAAGATGTTAAGTTGGAATGTTAGGGGGCTTAAAAAGGCTCTGTCACCACATTATAAGTGCCCTATCTCCTACATAAGGAGATTGGCGCTATAATGTAGATGACAGTGTTTTTTATTTAAAAAAAAACGTTCTGTTTTCACCACTTTATTAGCGATTTTAGATTTATGCTAATGAGTTGCTTAATGCCCAAATAGGCGTGTTTTTACTTTAGACCAAGTGGGCGTTGTTCAGAGGAGTGTATGACGCTGACCAATCAGTGTCATGCACTCCTCTCCATTCATTTAGGCAGCGCATAGGGATCCTTTTAGATCGCTATGTGCTGTCTTATACTAACACTGTAAAGGATCTGCCAGGCACAACTTCTGTGTATAAGCCCATAGGCAATCAGTCGGCACCTGAGTCTATGTCTCTGAGACTGACTCCAGCTTCCACCACTCAGGCTGGCAGGCTTAGGAGTGGGAGAGCCTATCGCAGCCTGGCCAGACTGAGCTAGTTCCCGCCCTCTGTCTATTTATACCTGCCTTTCCTGTTCCTCCTTTGCTTGTGATTCTTCTCGTGTGGTTTCCTGGCCCAGCTACAGCTTCTGACTATTTGATCCTGCTCCATACTGACCCTGGCTTACCGACTACTCTCCTGCTCTGCGTTTGGTACCTCGTACACTCCTGGTTTGACTCGGCTCGTTCACCACTCTTGTTGCTCACGGTGTTGCCGTGGGCAACTGCCCCTTTTCCCTTAGCTTTGTGTACCTCTGTCTGTTTGTCCCGTGCACTTACTGAGCGTAGGGACCGCCGCCCAGTTGTACCCCGTCGCCTAGGGCGGGTCGTTGCAAGTAGGCAGGGACAGAGTGGCGGGTAGATTAGGGCTCACTTGACCGTTTCTCTACCCCCATCATTACATAATCACAAGCCCATATACCTAGTCTACCCTGGTCCCTGACTCTACTATGGACCCCCTTGAGACCCTGGCCCAGCAAATGCAGGGTCTCTCTCTACAGGTCCAGGCCCTGGCTCAGAGGGTCAACCAGCCTGACGCTACCATGGTAGTGCCCCTCACCTCACCTCTTGAACCCCACCTCAAGTTGCCTGACCGGTTCTCAGGGGACCGGAGGACTTTTCTCTCCTTTCGGGAGAGTTGTAGGCTCTACTTTCGCTTAAAGCCTCACTCCTCAGGTTCTGAGAGCCAGTGGGTGGGTATAATTATGTCCCGGCTCCAGGAAGGGCCCCAAGAGTGGACCTTTTCCTTGGCTCCTGACGCCCCTGAACTTTCCTCCGTTGATCGTTTCTTTTCTGCTCTCGGACTCATTTATGACGAGACTGACAAGACTGCCTTTGCCGAGAGTCAGCTGGTGACCTTACGTCAGGGTAAGAGACCTGTTGAGGAGTATTGTCCTGACTTTAGGAAGTGGTGCGTAGCTTCTCGGTGGAATGACCCTGCCTTAAGGTGCCAGTTTAGGTTGGGGCTGTCGAACGCCCTGAAAGACCTGCTAGTTAGCTATCCCTCTTCAGACTCCCTAGACCAGGTTATGGCTTTAGTGGTACGACTTGACCGACGTCTCAGGGAACGACAACTTGAACGTTTTTGTGTTTTCCCCTCTGACTCCCCCATGATGCACCCCGAGGTCCCGTTGCTTCGCTCTTCCACAGAAGACTCGGAGGTACCTATGCAACTCGGGGCCTCCGTATCCCCCCGACAACGTAGAGAGTTCCGCAGGAAGAATGGTCTCTGCTTCTATTGTGGGGATGGCAAGCATCAAGTGAACACCTGTCCTAGGCGTAAGAATAAGCAGCCGGAAAACTTCCGCGCCTAAGTGATCATCGGGGAGGTCACTTGGGCGCACAGGTATTTCCCGTAACTATGAAATGTAATAAAATCTTGCTTCCCTTTCAGGTCTCTTTTGGTGGTAGGTCTGCTACCGGCAGTGCCTTCGTGGATTCAGGGTCTTCTGCTAATATCATGTCTGTGGAATTTGCTATGTCTCTAGCTATGCCTTTGATTGATTTGCCTAAACCTGTCCCGGTAGTGGGTATCGACTCCACCCCTCTTGCTAATGGTTATTTTACACAGCATACCCCTGTTTTTGAACTCCTTGTTGGCTCCATGCATTTGGAGCAGTGCTCTGTACTGTTGATGCAGGGATTATCGTCCGATTTGGTTTTAGGCCTTCCCTGGTTGCAGTTGCATAATCCCACGTTTGACTGGAATACTGGGGAGCTTACCAAGTGGGGTAATGAATGCTTGACGTCATGTTTTGCTGTTAATTCTATTTCTCCCCCTGAGCAGGTGAACACGCTACCTGAGTTTGTTCAGGACTTTGCTGATGTTTTCTCTAAGGAGGCCTCCGAAGTGTTACCTCCTCATAGAGAATACGATTGCGCTATCGAATTGGTACCATGAGCTAAGCTCCCTAAGGGTAGGATATTTAATCTTTCTTGTCCCGAACGTGTAGCCATGAGAGAGTATATCCAGGAATGCCTAGCCAAGGGTTACATTCGCCCCTCTACTTCTCCGGTAGGTGCTGGCTTCTTCTTCGTAGGGAAGAAGGATGGTGGTCTTAGGCCATGCATTGACTACCGTAACTTGAATAAGGTCACTGTAAGGAACCAGTATCCCCTTCCTTTGATTCCGGATCTCTTTATTCAGGTTCAGGGGGCCCAATGGTTCTCTAAGTTTGATCTACGGGGGGCGTATAACCTTATCCGCATCAAAGAGGGGGATGAGTGGAAGACTGCGTTTAACACGCCCGAAGGTCATTTCGAATACCTCGTCATGCCCTTTGGGTTGTGTAATGCTCCTGCGGTCTTCCAGAATTTCATAAATGAGATTTTAAGAGATTATCTGGGGGTATTTCTTGTAGTGTACCTTGATGACATACTGGTGTTTTCCAAGGACTTGTCCTCCCACATTGAGCATGTCAGGAAGGTGCTCCAGGTCCTTCGGGAAAACAAACTGTTTGCGAAAACCGAAAAATGTGTGTTTGGGGTACAGGAGATACCATTTTTGGGTCAAATCCTCACTCCTCATGAATTCTGCATGGACCCCGCCAAGGTCCAGGCTGTGGCGGAATGGGTCCAACCTGCCTCCCTGAAGGCGTTACAGTGTTTCTTGGGCTTCGCTAATTATTACAGGAGATTTATTACTAACATCTCGGTCATCGCTAAGCCTCTTACGGACCTCACTCGCAAAGGTGCTGATCTCCTCCACTGGCCTCCTGAGGCTGTCCAGGTTTTTGAGGTCCTTAAGAAGTGCTTTATCTCGGCCCCGGTGCTGGTTCAGCCCAACCAAATGGAGCCATTTATCGTGGAAGTTGACGCATCCGAGGTGGGAGTGGGGGCTGTCTTGTCCCAGGGTACCAGGTCCCTCACCCATCTCCGTCCCTGTGCCTACTTCTCCAGGAAGTTTTCACCCACTGAGTGTAACTATGATATTGGCAACCGCAAACTCTTAGCCATTAAATGGGCATTTGAAGAGTGGCGCCACTTCCTGGAGGGAGCTAGGCACCAGGTGATGGTCCTTACCGACCACAAGAATCTGGTTTTCCTAGAATCTGCCCAGAGGCTAAACCCGAGACAAGCTCGATGGGCGCTATTTTTTACCAGATTCAACTTTTTGGTTACCTATAGGGCTGGGTCTAAAAATATTAAGGCCGATGCACTGTCGCGTAGCTTCATGGCCAGCCCTTCTTCGGAGGAAGATCCTGCTTGTATTTTGCCTCCTGGTATAATCATTTCTTCTATTGATTCTGATTTAGTCTCTGAAATTGCGGCTGATCAAGGTTCAGCTCCCGGGAACCTTCCTGAGGACAAGCTGGTTGTTCCCCTGCAATTCCGGCTAAGGGTACTTAGGGAAAATCATGACTCCGCACTATCTGGTCATCCAGGCGTCCTGGGTACCAAACACCTCATTACCAAACACCTCATTGGTGGCCTGCGTTGCCTAAAGACGTTAAGGCCTACGTCGCCGCTTGTGAGGTTTGTGCTAGGTCCAAGACTCCCAGGTCCCGACCAGCGGGCTTACTACGTTCTTTGCCCATTCCCCAGAGACCTTGGACCCATATCTCCATTGATTTTATCACCGATTTGCCTCCATCTCAAGGCAAGTCGGTGGTGTGAGATGTAGTAGACCGCTTCAGTAAGATGTGCCACTTTGTGCCCCTCAAGAAACTACCCAATGCCAAGACGTTAGCTACCTTGTTTGTCAAACACATCCTGCGTCTCCATGGGGTCCCTGTCAATATTGTTTCGGACAGAGGGGTACAATTTGTTTCTTTGTTTTGGAGAGCCTTCTGTAAAAAGTTGGAGATTGATTTGTCCTTCTCCTCTGCCTTCCATCCTGAAACTAATGGCCAAACTGAGAGGACTAATCAATCTCTAGAACAATATTTAAGGTGTTTTATCTCTGACTGTCAATTTGATTGGGTCTCATTCATTCCCCTCGCCGAATTTTCCCTTAATAACCGGGTCAGTAACTCGTCAGGGGTCTCCCCCTTTTTCTGTAATTTTGGGTTTAATCCACGGTTCTCCTCCGTTTCACCTGGTAGTTCCAACAATCCCGAGGTAGAGGTCGTTCATCGGGAACTGTGCACAGTCTGGGCCCAGGTTCAGAAGAACCTAGAGGCGTCCCAGAGCGTACAAAAGACTCAGGCTGATAGAAGACGTTCTGCTAACCCCTTGTTTATGGTCGGGGATCTGGTGTGGTTATCGTCTATGAACTTGCGCCTTAGGGTTCCGTCCAAGAAGTTTGCTCCCCGGTTTATTGGGCCGTATAAGGTCATTGAAGTCCTCAATCCTGTCTCCTTCCGACTGGAGCTGCCCCCATCTTTTCGAATACACGACGTGTTTCATGCCTCCCTCCTTAAACGCTGCTCCCCGTCCTTGGCTCCCTCGAGGAAACCTCCTGTTCCTTTTCTCACCGCTGAGGGGGTGGAATTCGAGGTGGCCAAGATTGTGGACAGCAAGATGGTCCAAGGCTCCCTCCAGTACCTGGTCCATTGAAGAGGATACGGACCTGAGGAGAGGACTTGGGTACCCGCCCGGGATGTTCACGCTGGGGTATTGGTCAGCAGGTTCCACCTCCGTTTCCCCAATAAACCAGGTCCACTTAGTAAGGGTCCGGTGGCCCCTCATAAAAGGGGGGGTACTGTAAAGGATCTGCCAGGCACAACTTCTGTGTATACGCCCATAGGCAATCAGTCGGCACCTGAGTCTATGTCTCTGAGACTGACTCCAGCTTCCACCACTCAGGCTGGCAGGCTTAGGAGTGGGAGAGCCTATCGCAGCCTGGCCAGACTGAGCTAGCTCCCGCCCTCTGTCTATTTATACCTGCCTTTCCTGTTCCTCCTTTGCTTGTGATTCTTCTCGTGTGGTTTCCTGGCCCAGCTACAGCTTCTGACTATTTGATCCTGCTCCATACTGACCCTGGCTTACCGACTACTCTCCTGCTCTGCATTTGGTACCTCGTACACTCCTGGTTTGACTCGGCTCGTTCACCACTCTTGTTGCTCACTGCCCCTTTTCCCTTAGCTTTGTGTCCCGTGCACTTACTGAGCGTAGGGACCGCCGCCCAGTTGTACCCCGTCACCTAGGGCGGGTCGTTGCAAGTAGGCAGGAACAGAGTGGCGGGTAGATTAGGGCTCACTTGTCCGTTTCCCTACCCCCATCATTCCAAACACATTAACGATACTGAAGTGTTTAGACAGTGAATAGACATTCCACTGGATGTCTATTCACAATCTCTGCACTTCGTTACTGTTTCTGTGGTAGTTACAGCAGAGGAAGCGAAATCTCATGAGATTACGCTATAGATGACAGGTTACAACGAGATTACGCTTCCTCTGCTGTAACTACCACAGAAACAGTAACGAAGTGCAGAGATTGTGAATAGACATCCAGTGGAATGTCTATTCACTGTCTAAACACTTCAGTATTGTTAATTCCTAAATGAATGGAGAGGAGTGCATGATGGCGTTGGAAATTTCTGTCTGATAGATTATACACGTATTACTCATCCACTTATAAATCTTTCTCTAGAATTGACCTTATTTACCAGCAATTAATTCCATTACTATTACTCCTAGGGGTATATCTGATCATTCAGCTCTTCACTTAACGTTTTCAGCTGGTCCTCCCATTGCCTCTAGGGTCTGGAGCCTACATCTGGCGTGGCTTGGTAATATTGAGGTGGTATCGGAGGTCTCAGCCTCTCATGTAGTCTGTTGGGAAAACAATTCCTCCCACACAGACCCGCTAGTTATGTGGGATGCTTATAAAGCTACGGTGAGAGGAGCATTTGTAGCAGACGTGGCTAAATATAGGAAAACCTTCGGGGCCAAAGAGAGGTTCCTGATGGGTGAGGTCCAAAGGGCTGAACAAGATTATATTGCGAACCCCCAACCTGACACCAAAGCCGGTGGGCGGGAGCCCAAAGACAGTTGCTTCTTATACACACTGAGCAGACTAAGAAGCGAGTACTAGCTACTGAGGCATCTGTATTTGAGTTTGGGGATAGGAACGGTACACTCCTGGCTTAATTATCGCGCTCAGAGCATCCCTGTGTGTCCACTCCATCTGTTCTCTCCTTAGTAGGAGTGATATGCACTACCCCGACGGAGAATAACAAGGTCTTTTGTGATTTTTATTCTGCACTATATAGTTCTAAATTTTGTGGTCCAGTAAGCACTGTAGAGCATTTTTTATACTCACTTCCTTTGTGGTGAATGTCAGATGCTCAAGCCACTGAGTTAGATAGCCCCATTATAGTTAAAGAAATAGAGGCAGCTATTCAGTCCTTGCCTTCGGGTAAAACACCGGGACTTGATGGACTGGGGGGTGAATGGTATAGGGCCAATAGTGATGTTTTGGTGCCGAGAGTTCGAGATGTTTATTCTAGTGCTCTTGAGTTGGGTGGTTTGCCGTGCATCTATGCGGGAAGCACTTATTGTGGTGGTGTTGAAGCCAGGGAAGGATCGTACTCTACCGGATTCATACTGTCCTATTTAGCTTATTAATTCTGATGTTAAGATACTAGCCAAAATCCTTGCTAATAGATTAACCCTTTCAGGACCAAGGGTCATCGATGCCTCAATGACCAGACGCATTTTTTCAAATCTGACATGTGTCACTTTATGTGGTAATAACTCTGGAATGCTTTTGCAATACCAAGCGATTCAGAAAAATTTGGTCAATAAATGAAAAGCTTATTTGTGAAAAACACCAAAATTTAAAGAAAATTTGCAAAAATTATAATTTTTCTAATTTTAAATGTAATCTACTTGTAAAACAGATAGTAATACCACACACAATTGTTGCTAATTAACATCCCCCATATGTCTACTTTATATTTGCATTGTTTTTTGAACATTATTTTATTTTTCTAGGACATTACAAGGCTTAGAACTTTAGCAGCAATTTCTCACATTTTCAAGAAAATTTAAAAAGTCTATTTTGTCAAGGACCAGTTCAGTTCTGAAGTGGCTTTGAGGGCCTTATCTACTAGATAGACACCATAAATTACCCCATTTTAAAAACTGCACCCCTCAAAGTATTCAAAACAGCATTCAGAAAGTTTATTAACCCTTTAGGCGTTTCACAGGAATTAAAGCAAAGTAGATGTGAAATTTACAAATTTCAATTTTTTTTGCCAAAATTTATTTGTAATACATTTTATCTGTAACACAGAAGGTTTTACCAGAGAAATGCAACTCAATATTTATTGCCCAGATTCTGCAGTTTTTAGAAATTATCCCATATGTGGCTCCAGTGTGATAATGGACTGAAGCACCGGCCTCAGAAGCAAAAGAGTACCTAATGGATTTTGGGGTCTACCTTTTTTTAGAATATATATTTAGGCACCATGTCAGGTTTGAAGGTGGTCTTGTGGTGCCAAAACAGTGGAATCTCCCCAAAAGTGGTTTTGGAAACTAAACACCTCAAGGAATTTATCTAGAGGTATAGTTAGCATCTTGACCCGACAGGTGTTTTGCTATATTTATTGGAATATGTCTGTGAAAATGAAAATCTACTTTTTTTCTGAAAAAATATAAAAAAATTACATTTTTACAAGGAATAAAGAATAAAAAGCACCCCAAAACTTGTAAAGCTATTTCTCGCGATTACAGCAATACCCCATATGTGGTAATAAACTGCTGTTTGGACCCACAGTAGAGCTCAGAAGGGAGGGAGCGCAGATTTTGCTTGGTAATAGTTCTGTTTGGGGTTTTGATGGTATTTCAGTTTATAATGTGGGGGCATATGTAGGCTGGGCAAAGTACATCAGAGTACATCAGGGCATAATAAGAGGGTATAATAATGGGGTAAATAAATAATTCATATATGTGTGGCCGGTGTCGCACTGATAATCCGCTTTTGGGCACTCTGCACAATTTCTGTCGCTATATTCTGAGCGGCAGAACTTTTTTTTATTTTTTTCTCCACCGGAGCAGTGCGAGGGCTTATTTGTTATATTACAATCTGTAGTTTTCATTATTACCATTTTAGGGTACATGTAATTTTTTGATCACTTTTTATTAGATTTTTTGGCAAGCAAAGTGACAAATAAACATACATTTTGACAATGGTTTTTGCCCTTTTTTTTTTTTACAGTAATCACTGTGCGCTATAAATGACATTTTACTTTATTCTGCAGGTCGGTATGATTACAGCGATACCATATGTATATAGTTTTTTTTATGTTTTGTGGCGTTTGCGCAATAAAATCACGTTTCTATACAATTATTTATTTTTTGTGTCACCATATTCTGAGAGCCATAATTTTTTTTATTTTTCAGTCAAAAAAGCTGTGTAAGGGCTTGTTTTTTGCGGGACAGGTTGTAGTTTTTATTGGTGTTATTTTGGGGTACATGCAAATTTTTTATCACTTTTTATTCTATATTTTGGGAGGGGTGATGACCAAAAAAATAGTGATGCTAGTATTGTTTTTTAATTATTTGTTGCGGTGTTCACCGTGCAGGAAAAATAATATTAGAGATTTATACTTGGGGTCGTTACGAACGCGGTGATACCAAATATGTGTACTTTTTTGTTGTTTTATTTTTTCCTATAATGAAAGACTTATTATAGAAAAAAAAAGCATTTTTTGTTTTTGTAACTTATAATTTATTTTTACACTTTTATAAAACATTTTTATAACTTTTTTTTTTTACTTGTTTTACTTGAAGACCTGCAGCACTGATGGCTGCTATAATACATTACACTACCTAGGTAGTGTAACGTATTATAAACTGTCAGTGTGACGTTGACAGTCACACTGACAGGAAGCCTATGAGGACAAGCCCAGTCCTCATAGGCTTCCGTGAATGGCAGACCGGAGGCCGTTGTATGGCCTCCGGTTTTGCCATGCAACCGACTGCAGCACCCGCAATCGGTCCTCGGGAAAGTTTGTTATAGCAACAAACATTACAGTTTGTTGCTACAACAAACTTTCCCTGCGATCACATGATCGGGACCTAAAACAATCAGGTCCCGATCATGTCTCTGGGACCAGAGGCAGGGGTTAACAGCACGATCCGGGTGTCACCGCTACTCTGAGACACCCGGATAGTGCCTTTAACACCCACTGTGAATTCACGTCGGCGCTGCACAGAGACCAGCAAGTGCCGACGTGAATTTACTGTGGGCGGTCAGGAAGCAGTTAATAACGGCGATTATATTCTCTGTAGCCGAACCAATCGGTTCGGCTGTCAGAGAACAAGTTGCTGGGGAACCGCGGACACTGACACAGCCGGCGTCCGAGCGCTTTTCACAGCGCTATGCTGGCTGGAACTGAGATCTGTATATACACGTCCTGGCAGCACGGGGTATGTGCGAAAAGGATGTGTATCTACAGATTGTCGGCATGAATGGGTTAAAGAAGATTATATTGTCTTTAGTTTACCCTGACCAAACAGGCTTTCTGCAGGGGAAAAGTACAGACAATAATATACATAGATTATTCTTGAATATTGAAGCGGCAGGGGGGGATGAGTCTCCTGGGTCCGTTCTCTCTCTGGATACATATAAGGCATTTGATTCGGTTGAGTGGCACTATTTATGGATGCTTCTTTTCAGGCTAAATTTTGGTCCAAGGTTTCTGGCTTTTGTCCGTCTCCTGTATGAAGGGCCTTGTGCTAGGGTGAGAACGAATCTGGATGTATCTGACTCCTTTTCATTGGGACGAGGTACCCGTCAGGGCTGCCCACTTTCCCCGCTGTCAATTGCCCTTGCCATCGAACCCCTGGCAGTGGCTGTCCACCATTCCTCTGATATACACTACCGTTCAAAAGTTTAGGGTCACTTAGAAATTTCCTTATTTTTGCAAGAAAAGCACAGTTTTTATTCAATGAAGATAACATTAAATTAATCAAAAATACACTCTATACATTGTTAATGTGCTAAATGACTATTCTAGCGGCAAACGTCTGGTTTTTAATGCAATATCTACATAGGTGTATAGAGGCCCATTTCCAGCAACCATCACTCCAGTGTTCTAATGGTACATTGTGTTTGCTAACTGTGTTAGAAGGTTAATGGATGATTATAAAACACTTGAAAACCCTTGTGCAATTATGTTAGCATCGCTCTAAACAGTTTTGCTGTTTAGAGGAGCTATAAAACTGACCTTCCTTTGAGCTAGTTGAGAATCTGGAGCATTATATTTGTGGGTTCGATTAAACTCTCCAAATGGCTAGAAAAAGAGAGCTTTCATGTGAAACTCGACAGTCTATTCTTGTTCTTAGAAATGAAGGCTATTCCATGCGAGAAATTGCCAAGAAACTGAAGATTTTCTACAACGGTGTGTACTACTCCCTTCAGAGGACAGCACAAACAGGCTCTAACCAGAGTAGAAAGACAAGTAGGAGGCCCCGCTGTACAACTGAGCAACAAGACAAGTACATTAGAGTCTCTAGTTTGAGAAATAGACGCCTCACAGGTCCTCAACTGGCAGCTTCATTAAATAGTACCCACAAAACACCAGTGTCAACGTCTACAGTGAAGAGGCGACTCCGGGATGCTGTTCTTCAGGGCAGGGTGGCAAAGAAAAAGCCATATCTGAGACTGGCTAATAAAAGGAAAAGATTAATATGGGCAAAAGCACACAGACATTGGATAGAGGAAGATTGGAAAAAAAGTGTTATGGACAGACGAATCGAAGTTTGAGGTGTTTGGATCACACAGAAGAACATTTGTGAGACGCAGAACAACTGAAAAGATGCTGGAAGTGTGCCTGACGCCATCTGTCAAGCATGGTGGAGGTAATGTGATGGTCTGGGGTTGCTTTGGTGCTGGTAAAGTGGGAGATTTGTACAAGGTAAAAGGCATTTTGAATAAAGAAGGCTATCACTCCATTTTGCAACGCCATGCCATACCCTGTGGACAGCGCTTGATTGGAGCCAATTTCATCCTACAACAGGACAATGACCCAAAGCACACCTCCAAATTATGCAAGAACTATTTAGGGAAGAAGCAGGCAGCTGGTATTCTATCTGTAATGGAGTGGCCAGCGCAGTCACCAGATCTCAACCCCATAGAGCTGTTGTGGGAGCAGCTTGACCGTATGGTACGCAAGAAGTGTCCATCAAGCCAATCCAACTTGTGGGAGGGGCTTCTAAAAGCGTGGGGTGAAATTTCTCCCGATTACCTCAGCAAATTAACAGCTAGAATGCCAAAGGTCTGCAATGCTGTAATTGCTGCAAATGGAGCATTCTTTGACGAAAGCAAAGTTTGAAGCAGAAAATTATTATTTCAAATAAAAATCATTATTTCTAACCTTGTCAATGTCTTGACTATATTTTCTAGTCATTTTGCAACTCATTTGATAAATAGAAGTGTGAGTTTTCATGGAAAACACAAAATTGTCTGGGTGACCCCAAACTTTTGAATGGTAGTGCACATAGAATCACGAGAGGCCGCATACCGAAAAAAATATCTTTATATGCAGATGACACTTTGGTGTACTTGGCGGATGATGTTCCTTCCTTGGCGTCTCCCTTTGAGCTGATTGATACATTTGGTAGTTTTTCTGGTCTATCGGTAAATTGGGCCAAATCCGTTATGTTTCCACTTACTCCTGGTTATTGCTCCCGCTAGGACCTCCCTGTACCATTGCAGATAGTCTCCCAATTTACATATTTGGGGATTGGGATCTCCCTTAATCTAACAAGATATAGGGAACTGAACCTTGACCCTTTGGTGGTAGCCACTGAGAGACAGTTGAACACCTGGCAGAACCTTCCTCTGTCACTATAAGGAAGGATTAATTTATTTAAGATGATATATGTCACAAAGGGTCTGTGGACCCACTGGGCCGTACCATCTTGGCGGTAAGGCAGCTGGCCAACAGGGTGCAGGTGAATGTCTATAGTTCATATAGGTACCTGTGGCAGCTCAGACAGTAGCAGGGCTGGCTCGGATTGGACTAGGCAGCAGGTAGACGTCAGGCGAGGTGAAGCAGGTCAGACGTGGTATACAGCACGACACGACTTTGGCACAGCACAATGCTCGACCAGGATGGTATGGAATGCTAGGAACAGGAACGGGAACAGGTACAGGAAACACAGTAGGAGGCCATCACATAGACAAACTATAGGGAACACAACAACGCTCAGGCATAGAACTAGGGGGCTGGACCCCTCTTATAGTCCAGGGTACTCAAGGTTCAAAGTTCATCAACAAGGTCTGGCACGTGCGCTGTCCCTTTAAGAGCGGGCACGAGCGTGCACCCGCAACCTACGGGATTCTGCTGAGGTGAGTGGACGCGAGCGCTGGCGTCTCCTGAGGAGGAGGCTGGGGCCAGCGATTGCCAACTCGTGGCTGCGACTGTCAGGGGGGAACGGAGCTGACTGGCCGCAGCCGTGGACATTACAGTATCCCCCCTCTTACGCCTCCTCTTCTTGGAACCAGAGAGAAACTTCTTCAGAAGAACAGGAGCATTGAGATTCTCCTCTGGCTCCCAAGACCATTCTTCAGGACCAAACCCCCTCAAATCAACCCAATAAAAGGTCTTTCCTCTCACTTTTTTGGTGTCCAGAATCTCTTGAAACTCAAAGGTGTCTGAAGGGCCGCTGGAGGCAACCACAGGGGTAGGAGTCTTGGTGTAGCGTTTCAGGACCCCCGGCTTCAGGAGGGATACATGGAAGGAGTTGGGGATCTTGAGGGTAGGAGGCAGCCGAAGCTTATAGGCGACAGGGTTGATCTGCTGCAGGATCTCAAAGGGTCCGAGGAACCTGGGAGCAAACTTGAATGATGGCTCCCTTAGTCGGATATTCCTGGAAGACAGCCAGACCCTCGTGCCAGGAGAAAACTGAGGAGGCTCTCTTCTCCTTGTGTCAGCCTTCCGTTTCAAGCGGTCCACTGCCATTAGGATGGAGGATCGAGTCTGCTGCCAGATCTGCAAGAAGTCTCTAAATGTGGAGTCAGCCGCTGGTACCTCGGAAGTATCAGGCACCGGGAGAGCAATTTGTGGGTGCTGGCCGTAGACAATGCAGAGCGGTTTATTCCTAGTAGACTCGCTGGTGTGTTTATTATATGAGCCCACGAAAGCAGCTGCACCCAGTCATCATGCTGCTTGGAGATGAAGTGGCGTAGGTAGTTCTCCAAAATCTGGTTGATCCTCTCGACCTGACCATTAGACTTTGGATGGTAGGCTGAGGAAAAGTCCAACTTCACGCCGAGGAGTCCGCAGAGGGCTCTCCAGAATTTCGAGGTAAACTGAACACAATATATTTCGGCAAGCCGTGCAGGCGGAAAATGTGTTGGATGAATAACTTGGCCAACTGAGGAGCAGAAGGAAGACCGGTCAGAGCAACGAAGTGGGTAATCTTTGAAAATTGGTCCACCACTAACCAGACAGCACTACATCCAGCAGAGAGAGGCAGGTCCGTGATAAAGTCCATAGCTATATCCTGCCAGGGAGCATTGGGCACAGGCAATGGCTGGAGCAGACCAGCAGTTCTGGAGTGGGCGGCCTTGTTGGCTGCACATACAGAACAGAAAGAAACTAAGTCCACAATATCCTTGGGCAGCGGGGGCCACCAGAAATGATGAGCAATCAAATCCTGGGTCTTACGTACCCCCGCGTGACCTGCCAGTCTAGAGGAGTGTCCCCAGCAGAGGATTCTTCCACAATAAGCCAGGCGCACAAAAGTCCTCCCTGGAGGAATGTCCCCAACTTGCAGGGGATTGACCAAGACAATGCAAGACGGATCAATAATGTTCTGTGGACTCTCTATGGTGTCTTCCGTCTCGAAAGACCAGGACAAGGCATCGGCCCTCACATTCTTGTCGGCCGGGCGATAATGAAGCTCAAACTGGAACCTTGTAAAGAACAGTGACCACCTGGCCTGACGAGGGTTCAGCCACTGGGCCATCTAGAGGTAGGTCAGATTCTTGTGGTCTGTAAAAATCAAGATCGGATGAGCTGCGCCCTCTAATAGATGTCTCCATTCTTCCAAGGCAAATTTGATGGCCAATAACTCCCGATCCCCAATCGAGTAGTTGCGTTCTGCGGAAGAGAAGAGCTTGGAAAAGTATCCACATACCCTTGACTTGCCCTTGGGACCTCTCTGGAACAGGAGTACACAAGCACCGACAGAGGATGCGTCCACCTCCAACTCGAACTGCAGAGATACATCCGGATGATGGAGGGTAGAGGCTGACGTGAAGGTACTCTTCAGGCTATTGAATGCGGACTCTGCCTCGGGAGTCCACAACTTGGCGTTCATACCCTTCTTAGTAAGGTTAGAGATGGGAGAAGTCAGTGAGGAGAAGTTTGGAATAAATTGCCTGTAAAAATTAACGAATCCCAAAAAAGCGCTGTATGGCCCTCAAGCCTTGAGGACGTGGCCACTCCAGAACAGACTTTACCTTCTTAGGATCCATCTCAAGACCTCAATTCGAGACGATGTAGCCCAGGAAGGGTAGAGCATCTTGATCAAACACGCACTTCTCCAACTTGGCGTACAGACGATTCTCCCTTAACCGTAGCAGAACTTGACGGACATGTCTCTGGTGCGTCATAGGATCTGGAGAAAAAATCAAGATGTCATCAAGGTAGACTACAACACAAACATAGAGGAAGTCATGGAAAATGTCATTCACAAACTCCTGGAAGACCGCAGGAGCATTACACAGGCCGAAGGGCATTACTAGATACTCATAGTGTCCATCACGGATGTTAAATGCAGTCTTCCATTCATGACTTTGGCGAATCCGGACTAGGTTGTAAGCCCCACGCAGGACTTGTTTAGAAAAATTTTTGCCACCACATATACGATCAAACAGTTCAGAGATCAGAGGCAACAGGTATTTATTCTTCACCGTTAACTGGTTGAGACCACAGTAGTCAATGCAAGGACGAAGAGAGCCATCTTTCTTTTTGAGAAAGAAGAACCTGGCTCCTGCCGGGGAGGAAGACTTTCGTATGAAGCCCCTCTCCAAGTTCTCTTTCACATAGGCGGACATGAACAGAGTCTCTGGCAAGGAGAGAGGATATACCCTACCACGGGGAAGGGATGCACCAGGAATCAGTTCAATAGGGCAGTCATACGCCCGATGTGGAGGCAATGTCTCCGCCACCCTCTTGCTGAAGACGTCCGAAAATGTAGCGTAATGACTCGGCAATCCTGCCAATGACCGAGGCAGCGAAGGCTGAGCTGAACGAATCTGCACCAGGCTATGACCTTGACACTCAGGGCCCCACTGGAGAACCTCTCCAGAATTCCAGTCCAGGACTGGGGCATGTAGTCGGAGCCAAGGCAGGCCCAGCAACACAGTAACAGCTTTAACAGGACATAAAAAGACAGAAGTTCGGAGTGAAGGGCTTCCACTTGGAGCCTCAGCGCAGGGCCGCCATCAGGGGGGTATTAGGGGTACTACTGTAGGGGGCCCGGCCAAACTTAATTGAAAGGGGGGCCCGGCAACTACCGCGACTTGCCTTTGGTAGAAAAAAACAGGCCCCTGCAATGGGGCCTGTTCTTTTCACCAAAACAATGTCGTGAGCTGCGGGCCCCCCTCTCGTCAAACACCACCGTGAGCTGCGGGCCCCCCTCTGGTAAAACACCATCGTGAAACACCACCCGCTTGCGCTCGCTAGCTCGACCGCAAACGCGCACCCGCGCGTGCTCGACCGCACAAGCGCGCGTGCACGAAGGACCGCAGGCGCGCGCATGAAGGACCGCAGGCGCGCGCCCAAGCGCGAACGACCGGGCGTGCCGGCGCGCAACCTGCTCGTGCCCGCACCACAAGAATATCGCTGAACTGCTGGCAAGGACACCCACACAGGGAGAGCGGCACACAGACTACTTACCTGCTGGCCCGCCTCAGCCTCATCCGCCACGCCTCCTCCGCCAGAGCGTAGCTGCGTAAGGAGAGGGGGAGGAGTCCAGTTGTTGCGCGGCGGCAGGAGTTCTACGATACCCGCCATTTTCATGAGCCTGGAGGTGAAGGACTGGACATCTGGAATGAAGACATCGCCTGACGAGGACTGGAGTGGGAGCAGTTCTTCTGACACAGTGAGTAAAATGTCTCAAAGTGCTGTTTAAGTATGGCCCTGTTCACACAGAGTATTTTGCAGGCCGAAAAAATCTGCCTCAAAATTCCTTAAAGAATTTTGAGTCAGATTTTGACCTGCCCACACTATCTTGCCGCGTTTTTTGCTGCGTTTTTTGCCCGCGTCGATTGAGGACAGCAGACAAAAAACACAGCGAAAAATGCATTTTCTGCCTCCCATTGATTTCGATGGAAGGTCAGAGGCGGAACAACGGCAAGAAAGGACGTGCTGCTTTTTCTTTTTTCCACGACTGGCTCCCATTGATTTCAGATTAAATCAATGGGAGGCGGTTTTGGAAGTTTTTTGCTGCTGATTCTGACGCAGTGTCCGAGTCAATATCAAGGCCCAAAAACTCTGTGAACTGGGCTTTATTTTTAGGGCTTATTCAGACGAACGTGTAATACATCCGTGCAACGCGCGTGATTTTCACGCGCCTCGCACGGACCTATGTTACTCTATGGGGCCGTGCAGACTGTCAGTGATTTTCACGCAGCGTGTGTCCGCTGCATAAAACTCACGACATGTCCTATATTTGTGCATTGTTCGCGCATCACGCACCCATTGAAATCAATGGGTGCGTGAAAATCACGCCCAGCACTTCCGCAGCAGTATAAACTATGAATAAAAACAGAAAAGCACCACGTGCTACAAACAGAGTGTTATAATGATGGCGGCTGTGCAAAAATCACACAACCGCGCATCATACGCTGCTGCCACACGGAGCTGTTATGGACCTTTTGCATGCGCAAAACGCCACGTTTTTGCGCGCGCAAAAAGCACACGCTTGTGTAAATCCGGCCTTAGGTTAGGAACGCACTAGGCATGAACACTGCGGATTTTATGCAACACATTTTATTGTGGAGAATCCGCAGCGTATTACAGTCGCAACAGAGTGGATGAGATTTCTCTCTCTCTCTTCTAAACGTAGCCCCGCCTCCTGGGATGACGCTGTAGACCATGTGACCGCTGCAGCAGTCACATGGGATGAAACGTCATGACGGGAGGCCGGGCTACGTTCAGAAGAGAGAGATGCGTCACCTAAACTACGGCCGGGGTAAGTCTAAACTTTTTTATAAATTGAAAAAAGTGCTTTTTTTTTTTCTCATTTGTGATTTTTGCGGCAGAACCGCAGCATTTCCGCAACAGAGGAGCAGTGATTCCACAGAATAAATTGACATGCTGTGGCTTAAAAAGCCACACTGCAGGTCAATTTTTTTTGCAGCGTGTGAATGAGATTTGTTCAAATCTCATCCACTCTGCTGCGACTGTAATACGCTTCGGATTTTCCACAATAAAATGTGTTGCATAAAATCCGCAGTGTTCATGCCTAGTGTGTTCCTACCCTAAGGCCGGATTTACACAAGCGTGTGCTTTTTGCGCGCGCAAAAACGTGGCGTTTTGCGCATGCAAAAGGTCCATACCAGCTCCGTGTGTCAGCAGCGTATGATGCGTGGCTGCGTGATTTTCGCGCAGCCGCCATTATTATGACACTTTGTTTGTATGTTTGTAGCATGTGGCGCTTTTCTGTTTTCATTCATAGTTTATACTGCTGCGGGAGTGCTGGGCGTGATTTTCACGCACCCATTGACTTCAATGGGTGCATGATGCGCGAACAATGCGCAAATATACGACATGTCGTGAGTTTTACGCAGCGGACACACGCTGCGTGAAAATCACTGACAGTCTGCACGGCCCCATAGAGTAACATAGGTCCGTGCGAGGCGCGTAAAAATCCTGCACGTTGCACGGTTGTATTACACGATCGTCTGAATAAGCCCTAACAATAAGGCCCAGTTCACAGAGTTTTTGGGCCTTGATATTGACTCGGACACTGCATCAGAATCAGCACCAAACAACTTCCAAAACCGCCTCCCATTGATTTATTCTGCAGTTGCCTGTATTTTTTTCTACCAAAGGCAAGTCGCGGCAGTTGCCGGGCCCCCCTTTCAATTAGGTTTGGCCGGGCCTCTCACATCAATACCCCTAATACCCCCCCTGATGGAGGCCCTGGGTACCATGATATAGTGCTGGACGGAGTACCGTTAACAGGTGGTGCCACGGTAGGGGGCCCAGAAAATTTAGCTGTATGGGGCCCTGAAATTCCTGATGGCGGCCCTGCCTCAGCGGCTTGGTCACAACTATAACAGCGTCTGGCAGAGGTAGTCCATTTACTGAGGCAACTGTCAACGGCCTCTCCAGAGGGGTGGTGGGTAATTGCAGATGGTCCACCAGATCTCTGCAGATGAATTAAGCAGCGGATCCAGAGTCCAGATACGCAGAGACCTGATGCATTTTCTCGCCGGACACTATGGTCACAGGTATGGACAATTTAGATGTAAGTCCATCTTTACCCAAGGTTGTCACTCCTAGCAAACCTAGGATTTGGGGTATTTGGTGACAAAGGCGCACAAGATGGCCATCGAGACCGCAATAAAGACAGAGTCCAGATGTGTGCCTGCGTTGTCTCTCCTGGTTAGATAACTTATACTGGTCCATCATCACAGACTCCTTAGGAGGATCGACATCTGAGGACAGCAGGGGTTGCTGCAAAGTAGGGACCAGACTAGGAAGTGGTCCCTCCCGTCGATCCTCTTGGAGGCGTTCTCGGATCCGTATATCTATCCGGGCAGACAGGAGGATGAGGTCATCCAGGGTAGACGGCAGTTCGTCCTTAATTCTAGAAGACAGTCCATGCCAGAATGCAGCCACCAGAGCCTCATTGTTCCATAACAGTTCTCCCGCCAAGGTGTGGAAGTGAATGGCATACTCACTCACGGAGGTGTCTCCTTGGCGCAGGTTAATCAAAGAGGCCACTGCAGATGAGACCTGTCCAGGCTCCTCAAACACCATGTGAAAAGTCTGGAGAAAGGCTGGGAAGTCACGGGTCTCTGGTCCTTGTTTCTCCCAGATAGGGTTCGCCCATGCAAGAGCCTTCCCAGTGAGGAAAGAGATGATAAAAGCGACCCTGGCGCCATCAGACGAAAATGTCCTAGCATACAGACAGAAGTGGATCTGGCAGTGATTAAGAAATCCACGGCAGGTACTTGCTTCTCCATCATAGCCGTCAGGAAGTGGCAAAGAAACACGTGGGTCAATACTGTTAAGAGGTGTAGTCTGAGGATCAACATTGCCAGGAGGTGTAGGAGGAACAGCAGCTTGTGCCTCCTGCCGACGTGCAAGAATGTTCAACGCCTGGAGGAGTTGGTCCTGTCGAGACCGGAGGTCCAGCATATCCGCTCGCATCTTTTGAGACGTCATAGTCTTAAATCGACCAGCGGGGTCCATGGCCTGAGTGTACTGTCACGAAGGGTCTGTGGATCCACTGGGCCATACCGTCTTGGTGGCAAGGCAGCTGGCCAACAGTGTGCAGGTGAATGTCTATAGTTCATATAGGTACCTGTGGCAGCTCAGACAGCAGGAGGGCAGGCTTGGCTTGGACTAGGCAGCAGGTAGACGTCAGGCGAGGTGAAGCAGGTCAGACGTGGTATACAGCACGACACGACTTTGGCACAGCACAGTGCTCGACCAGGATGGTATGGAATGCTAGAAACAGGAACATGAACTGGAACAGGTACAGGAACTGGGGCAGGTACAGGAAACAGGAAACACACCAGGAGGCCATCACATAGACAAACTATAGGGAACACAACAACACTCAGGCATAGAACTAGGGTGCTGGACCCCTCTTATAGTCCAGGGTACCCTACGGGATCCGGCTGAGGTGAGTGGACGCGAGCGCTGGCGTCTCCTGAGGAGGAGGCTGGGGCCAGCGCTTGCCGACTCGTGGCTGCGGCTGTCAGGGGGGAACGGAGCTGACAGCCCGCAGCCACGGACATTAGAATATACTTACTTAAGTTTTTATACCTATTTCGTGCCTGTCCTATTGTGTTATTAAAAAACTTCTTTAAACTGCTTGATAGCATACTGCGATCGTTTTATTAGCAGGGTGGAGTCCCTAGGTTTAGCCTGAGTCTGTTGCAGGCCCCTAAACGACGGTTGGGGGGGGGGGGGTGGAATGGCAGCACCAAATCTTCATGGATATTATTTCGCTTCTCAGCTGGTGACCTGGCTGTGTCCATTTGTAAGTATGGCCTTTTTCGGTGTTTTTGAATAAATGTCCTTGTTTTTATCTGTTTTGGTGATTGCTCGTTGGTGGATAGAGATAGATCTGAGTAATGCAGCCACTTCACTGGCTGGGGTGTTTATGACTTCTTATGAAAGTCTGACAAATTTGCTATACAGATTTAAATCCCCGAGATGCGTCTTACTGCCACTTCGGACGGTGGCTGCAGCCTGGAGGACAGCGCACGCTCTGCTAAAGGTCACTATGGTCCTCTCATACTCACCTAGGACTCCACTGTGGAGTAATCCTTGGTTGCCTCATCTTGAATCACTGCCGGGAGCGGTGATGTGGTCCAGGGCAGGGGTCAAATTGCTGGGGCAGGTATGTAATGCAGATTCTGGCTTGGTATCTTTTTCTAAACTTCAGGATAGATATAACATTTCAGGGACATGTTTTTTTCATTATCTCCAGCTATGGCATGCCTGGTGTGCCCAATTTGGCTCTACGTCACCTCAGGTGGGTTTCTCTGGATTGGAGGACCTTATTGGTGCTCCGGACCTCTCAACGGTCCTCACTCAATTGTACACTTTCATTACATCCATGGGTACTAGACCCTTTGATAAGGCATTTCTGGAAGGATGATGTCCCTAACTTGACAGAGGAGGACTGGCGGGAGGTGGAATCCTCCTTTTTTGATTCAGTGGTGAGTGCAAGGGATTTTCTAATACAGTCTCGGTTCTTGCATAGGATCTATTATACGCCAGTTAGGCTTCAGAGCATGAGCGCGTCGGCTTCGGATAGTTGTTTTTGATGCCAGTCGGAAGTCGGTACCTTTCTACATCGTGTGTGGTTGTGTCAAGAGATAGTAGAATTTCTACATGCCCATTATGCGTTTCCGCAACTTATTACCCCTCAGATGTGCCTCTTGGGCATTATGGGTGACGTTATACAAAACCACTATGATAAGATATTCTTTCGTTTTTTTATTTTTTGTGCACAGAAGATTATAATTATGGCTTGGAAGAGCACAGAACGTCTGAGTTTAATACACTGGCTGCAAATGGTAAATAAATATGTACCTATGTATAAGAAGCTATACATTAGCAGGAAATGTCCGGATAAATTTAGGAAGATTTGATTGAGGTGGTTGGAGATTCCAGAAACTGCGGTTTAATGGTCACTTGAACGTGTCAGGATGTGGGGGGGGGGGGGGGGGTTAGAGCACAAGGATGAATGTTTGTGAATGGTAGTTTTGATTCAGCTACGCTCTTGGGGACGATAATTGTACATGTCTTGTATATGTTATGTATTGAATCAGCTCTCGATGGGCATTTCTATATGATACTAATGCCTTTCTGAATGTCTTTTGTTTTGTATTAATTGTATATTGTTACGTGTTTTGTACAACAAAAGTTTTGAAAATGAAGCCTTTTAAAAAATTCATTAAATGTGCAGCAGTGTCAAGTAGGATTTGCACAGATCCCACTCTAGTCATTCTGAGTTCACATGTAAATTACCGGGAAAAAAAACTATATTTATTTATGAGTAATTATGGCATTTTTCAGTAATTTTAAATAAATATAGTTATTTTTTCGGTGATTTGTTTGTAATATTAGTGTAGAGACTCGCAATATGATGAGGACCCTTGATGCGGGTTGCGAGCTTACATATTTTGACCAAAATATCAACTAATACCTCATTTTTTATCATGGATATTTATAGTTTATCATGGATATCTTTTCAGGATGCAGCCAGGTCTTGTAATGTTGGGGGAGAATAGTGTGTCAGTACTTTGTGTGGTACACTTAGAAGGTGCTGGGCAGCCCGTCTGATCTAATAGTTTGGGTATAACTAATAGACTATATGCGAGCATGGTGAACACATGTAACAATGTGACTGGCACACTTATAGAGGCCATATCTGTGTGCAATGATAATACTAAGCAGCCAGTATTTTGCACCTGAGTAATCTCCCTCTAAGTAGCATTGTGGTTTGTCTGCATCTTGTTGGGAACTGATGTTCGTGCCTGCCCTTGTATGAGTATGGGTTCACACATAGCATAACTAATTTGTACCGCTACCTGTGAATCCAGATAAGAACACATGAGCAAATGGATAAGATGCGGAAAGAGATAGACCCCCTGTAGGGAGATACTGGGATCATGACCAGACTTGAAGGAGGGGCAAATGATCTGGAGAATCACACAGCTGGACAATCCACACAGGCACATAAACTCAGGGGCTGGGGGAAGAGTGATAAATGAGGAGGAGGAAATGGAGGATGGGGATTGATGGCACAGGGAAAGTAACACAGCCGTTCTGGCGATAATATTACCTGCAGCTCTCCCTCTCCCGCCTGTGAGGACTCTGACCTTGGTGCTGCCACAGACTTGTCTCACTCCTCTTCTGTCCTTTGCGTCCCTTCTAAGTTCCGGGCACCACCAGCATCGGATGCACACATAGACCCTTATTGGCTCAAAGTGCTGCGCCTGACTGACGTAATTAGGAGCCATCTGGCAATGCTGCGCTGGCAGCACAGTACGATAGTTTAAAGAACCACATGAAGAGAGGTTCTTAGAACCGGAACATACGTACTTCAATTACATCTCATACTGCGTCACCAGCGCTATCCTACGGCTCAAAATCAATTCAGTTTCACACGTAAGAAAACGCATGAGACTGATTTCAAACTGTTTTCGTAGGCCTTTACAGGCATCAATGACGCCTGTAAAGGCGTTATTGCAACCTCTGGCCACAGAGTTTTGGAATATGTTGGAGATGTGGGGATTAAGTGGGATCTCACTTAGGCCTCATTTACACGAGCGTAATATACGCGCGTGCGACGTGCGTGCTTTTCACGCATGTCGCACGCACCTATATTACGCTATGGGGCAGTGCAGACAATGCGTGAATTTTGCGCAGCGCGAGTGCGTTGCGTAAAACTCACGACATGTTCTATAATTGTGCGTTTTTCGCGCATCACGCACCCATTGAAGTCAATGGGTGTGTGAAAACCACGAAGGTCGCACGGAAGCACTTCCGTGCGAACTGCGTGATCGCGCAAGAGCTGTCAAACTGAATGTAAACACGTGCTTTTCTGTTTACAAACATCCAAACGGAGTGTCTTAGAGATGAGCGAACCGAACTTCACCGGGTTCGGCCGAACTCGTTTTGACCGAACCCGGCAGGAGACAGTCACTGTCCAGGGTGCTGAAAGAGTTAAACTGGTTCAGCACTCTGGACAGTGACTTCCGATCCCAATATACGTGAACGTGTAAAAAAAAAAAAAGTTCTGACTTACCGATAACTCCCGGCTTCTTCCTCCAGTCTGACCTCCCGGGATGACAATTCTGTCCAAGTGACAGCTGCAGCCAATCACAAGCCAAGCACAGGCTGCAGCGGTCACATGAACTGCCGCGTCATCCAGGGAGGTGGGGCCAGATGTCAAGAGAGGCGCGTCACCAAGGACGCGTCACCAAGACCAAGGACGCGTCACCAAGGCAACGGCCGGGAAGTTCTCGGTAAGTACGAATCTCTTTTTTTTAAAACAGTTTACTCGATATGGTGATCGGAATTCACTGTCGAGGGTGCTGAAAGAGTTACTGCCGATCAGTTAACTCTTTCAGCATCCTGGACAGTGACTGACGTCGACTAGCCTCATCTCTATGATGGCGGCTGCGCGAAAATCACGCAGCCGCGCATCATACACTGATGACACACGGAGCTGTCAAGTGCCTTTTGCGCACGCAAAACGCTGCATTTTTTTGCGTGCGCAAAACGCACACGCTCGTGTAAATCAGGCCTAACACATATGGTGGGTATGTAGACTTATTGCCCCCTTTTGGTAGGCGCTAAACCAGTTTACTGTCGACCAGGTAGCATGTAATCCAGATATGGTGCTACTCATAATGTTATCAGGTGCCTTATCCACAAAAAAGTAAGGCATATTTCTTCTTTTAGGCTGCTAGATAGGTGATTCCAACTTTCTGATAAAATGTTTTTTTTTTCTAAATTCTCTATCATAAAATAAATGGAAGAATTATTAATCAGAGATGCTGGTCCGGACTAAAACATCTATGTCATCTGGCAGTCCTGGTCCATTTTAACCTCTTCACGCGCTGCGCCGCAACTGTACGTCCTGTAGAGGGCTTGCTTCCCGCATCAGGACGCACATTTGCGGAGTAGATCCCGGCGCACACTCTCTTAACGGACAGTGTCCGGGAACCGGGAGGTCAGCTGTCCCCGACAGCTGACACGCCAGTCTTGCCGGTCAGCGGACCATCGACGCTGATTTCAGCAATTAACCCCATAAATGCGGCGACAGATTGCGTTTGCCGCATTTAAGGGGTTTCAAGCACATTGGCAGCCCCCACAAAGTGATTGTGGGGGCTGCCGATGCTTGTCGTGCCAGACAATGACCTCCGGGTTGCCATGTACGGAAGCCTCAGAGGAGCAGCCTCTGGCCGATCCTCCGGGACTTCCTCTCAGTGTGACTGTCACGTCACAATGACAGTTAGAACACATTACACTACGTAGGTAGTGTAATGTACGCTAGCAGCGATCAAAGCTGCAAGTCCACATGTCCCCTAGTGGGACAAGTAAAAAAAGTTAAAAAAAAGTAATAAAAATGTTTTTTAAAAAAGTGTAAAAATAAAAGTTAGACGTTATATAAACAAAAAATGCTTTTTTTCCTATGATAAGACTTTCATTATAGGAAGAAAATGAACACTTTAAAAAAATACACATATTTGATATCGCCGTTTTCGTAAGGACCCAAACTTTCAAACTATAATGTTATTTTTCCCGCACGATGAGCACCCCAAAAAAAAATCAACAAAAAAACAGAATCGCTATTGTACCCGAAAATAGTACCGATAAATACTACAACCCATTCCCGCAAAAAACAAGCCCTTACACAGCTTTTTTTTACTAAAAAGTAAAAAAGTTACGGCTCTCAGAATATGAAGACACAGAAAATAAATTATTTTATAAAACAGTGATTTTATTGCGTTAACGCTGCAAAACATAAAAAAACCTATATACATATGGTATCGCCGTAATGGTACCGACCCGCAAAATAAAGTAAAACTGTCATTTATAGCACACGGTGAACGCTGCAAAAAATAAACTAAAAAACATTGTCAGAATTGCATGTTTTTGGTCACCCGACTTGCAAAAAAATGGAATAAAAATTGAGCAAAAAAATCGCATATACCCCAAAATGGTACCAATGAAAAGTACAGATTGTCCCACAACAAATAAACCCTCACACAGCTCCGGTGGTGAAAAAATAAAAAAAGTTCTGGCTCTCAGAATATGGCGATGCAAAATGGGCAGAGTGTTCCAAAATCGGATAAGATCGGTCGCCATTTATCAGTGCAACACCAGCCACATATCTATGAATTATTATTTATTTACCGCATTATCATACTCTCTTATTATGCCCTGATGTGCTCCGCACAGATTACATATACTCCCATATAATAAACTGAAATACCAGCAAAACCCCAAACAGAACTACTACCAAGCAAAATCTGCGCTCCAAAAGCAAAATGGCGCTCCCTCCCTTCTGACCCCTGCAGCGTACCCAAACAGCAGTTTGCGCCCACATATATGGCATCGCCATACCCGAGAGAATCTGCTTAACCTTTTCACGTGCTGAGCCCGCTCCATACGCTGCTGGTATTAGCTGTGTATTACAGCTGACACCCAGGACTAACGGACAGGAACAGCGGTCGTGCGGTTACAGAAGCCTGTAAAAATAACAATATACTACAATACATTAGTATTGCAGTATATTGTACCAGTGATCGCTGGTTCAAGTCCCCTAAGGGGACTAATAAAATGTGTAGAAGAATTAAAGTTATTAGTAGTGAGAGAGAAAAAAGTTTAAAGTTAAAAAACCACCCTTTTCCCATTTTTCTTCTAAAGTAATGTAAAAAAATAAACAAAATTGGTATTGCTACGTCCGTAAAAGGCCAAACTATTACAATATACCATTATTTAACTCGCACGGTGAACACTGTAAAAATCGTTAATAATTTAAACCGCCAAAATCACAGTTTTTTTTGTCACTTTAGCTCTCAAAAAAAAAAATGAAATACAATTTTTTAATAACTTTTTATGTACCAAAAAATGGTACCAATAAAAACTACAGTTCGTCCTGCAAAAAATAAGACCTTCCATCGCTCAATCAACCGTAAAATAAAAAGGTTACGGCTCTCAGAATGTGGTGAAACAAAACAATTTTAACAATTCGATTTTTCTTTGTAAAAGTAGTATAGTATATAAAAAAAAAAACGATATAAATTTGATATCACCGTAATTGTATTAAAACCGCAGAATAAAGTAACGTTTTTGTTTTTACCGCACGGTGAAAGCTGTAAAAACGAAAACCCCCAAAAGTGTAATCAGATTTTTTTAATATATCAGCCCGCAAAAAATTTTTGTTCAGTTTCCCAGTACATTTTATGGCACATTAAATGGTGTCAATAGAAACTACAGCTCCTCCCGCAAGAAATAAGCCCTTACACCGCTGTATTGACGGAAAAAGAAAAAAGTTACGGCTCTAAGAACGTGGGGAGTGAAAAACATAAATAAGAAAGCAAAAAATGGATCAGTCCTGAAAGGGTTAATTCATTTCTAATTAAAAAAAATAGGACTCCATGTAGGGTATTTCCGTACTCGGGAGAAATTGCTTTACAAAAATTGTTTGTTTTTTTTTTCTCCTTTATCCCTTGTGAAAATTAGAAAATGCAACATTTTAGTGGAAAAAAATTGTGATATTCATTTTCGCGGCCTAATTCTAAAAAAATCTGCAAAAGACCCGTGGGGTCTAAATGCTCACTATACCCCTAGAACAATTCCTTAAGGGGTGTTTCCAAAATTGGGTAATTTTGGGGGTTACCACTGTTTTGGTCCCTCCAGGGCGTTGCAAACGTGACATGGCACCGAAAACCAATCCCGCTAAATCAGTGCTCCAAAATCCAAATGGCGCTCCTTCCCTTCTGAGCCCTGCTGTGGGTCCAATCAGCAGTTTATTACCACATATGGGGTATTGCCGTAATCAGGAGACATTGCTTTAGTAATTTTGTGGTGCATTTTCTTCATTATTCCTTGTAAATATTAAAAAATTTCTATGTTTTTTCAGAAAAACAGTAGATTTTAATTTTTACAGACTAATTCCAATATATTTACCGAAAAACTTGTGTGGTCAAAATGCTTACTATACCCCTAGATAAATTCCTTGAGATGTGTAGTTTCCAAAATGGGGTCACTTTTGGGGTGTTTCCACTGTTTTGGCACAACAAGACCTCTTCAAACCTGACAAGGTGCCTAAAATATATTCTAAAAAAATGGAGGCCCAAAATCCTCTAGGCGCTCCTTTGCTTTTGAGGCCTGTGTTTCAGTCCATTAGCACACTAGGGCCACATGTGGGATACTTATAAAAACTGCAGAATCTGGGCAATAAAATATTGAGTTGCATTTCTCGGGTAAAACCTTCTGTGTTACAATTTTTTTTTTATTATAAATGAATTTCCGCAAAAAAATAACATTTGTACATTTCACCTCTACTTTGCTTTAATTCCTGTGGAACGCCTAAAGGGTAAAAACACTTTGTGAATGCTGATTTGAATACCTTGAAGGGTGCAGTTCTCAAAATAGGGTGACTTCTGGGGATTTTCTAATATATAAGGCCCTTAAAGCCACTTCAGAACTGAACTGGTCCCTGAAAAAATGTCCTTTTCAAATTTTCTTTAACCCCTTCTCGACATTTGACGTATCCATACGCCAAAGTCGGGTAGGGGAAGTATGGAGTGGGCTCACGCAGTGAGCTCGCTCCATACGATGACGGTGTCGGCTGTATGTTACAGCCGACACTTCAGAGTAACTAGCAGCATCGCGCTCGAGCGCGATCCCGCTAGTTTAACTCGTTAAATGCCGCGGTCAATACTGACCGCAGCATTTAAATCGTCAGAACGAGGGGGGCGACCCCCTCTAACAGCTCATCGTGCCCCCCCCCGCAACGCAATCACGGGGGGACGATGGTTGCTATGGCTGCCTGGGGGCTTAATGAACTTACACTTATCTTTGTCCACCTATTAAGCCTTGCCTCCGGCAGGGCTTAATAGGTGCCTGTCAGAATCACGATATACTGCAATACATTAGTATTGCAGTATATCGTGCAAGCGATCTAATGATCGCTGGTTGAAGTCCCCTAGGGGGACTAATAAAAAAAGTAAAAATAAGTTAAACAAAGTTTTTTTTGGTGTAAAAAAAATAAATAAATATTAAAAGTTCAAAAAACCCCCCTTTTCCCATTTTCCCCCTAGAGCATAGTAAAAAAATAAATAAACATAATTGGTACGCCGCGTCCGTAAAAGTCTGAACTATTATAATATATCGTTATTTAACCCGCACGGTGAACGCCGTAAAAAAAAAAAATTGTAAACGCCAGAATGTCTATTTTTTGGTCACCTCATCTCCCACAAAAAATGAAATAAAAAGTGATCAAACCGTCGCATTTACACCAAAATGGTATTATTAAAAACGACAGCTTATGCCGCAAAAAATAAGCCCTCATACCGCTTAATCGATGGAAAAATAAAAAAGTTGTGGCTCTCGGAATTTGGCGACGCAAAATAAATTTTCTTTTTTACACTTAAAACATAGAAAAAACTATATATATTTGGTATCGCCGTAATCGTATTGACCCACAGAATAAAGTTAACATGTTGTTTTAATTGCACAGTGAATTTCATAAAAACAGCGCGCAAAAAACCATGGAGGAATCGCTGTTTTTTTCATTTTCTACCCCACAAATAATTTTTTCCCGTTTCCTAGTACATTATACGGCAAAATAAATGGTGCTACGAAAAAATACAACTCGTCCCACAAAAATCACGCCCTCATAGTACTATATCGACGGAAAAATAAAGACGTTATGGCTTCTGGAATGTGGGGAGGAAAAAACGAAAATGAAAATCTGAAAGTTGTTTACGACGGGAAGGGGTTAAAATATGAGAAATTGCTGCTAAAGTTCTAAGCCTTGTAAAGTCCTAGAAAAATAAAAGAACGTTCAAAAAACAATGCAAACATAAAGTAGACATATGGGAAATGTTAACTAGTAACTAACTATTTTGCGTGGTATTACTATCTATTTTACAAGCAGATACGTTCAAATTTAGAAAAATGCTAATTTTTGTTAATTTTTTCTAAATTTTGGTGTTTTTCAGAAATAAATACCGAAATTATCGACCACATTTTTTTACTAACATAAAGTACAACATGTCACGAGAGAACAGTCTCAGAATCGCGTGGATAGGTAAAAGCATTCCAATGTTATTACCACATAAAGAAACACATGTCCGATTTGAAAAAAATCATCTGTGTCCTGAAGGCCAAAACAGGCTGGGTCCTGTAGGGGTTAAGGAATCTATAGTTTTTCTTCCTTCCATTTTCCCTCCTTCCTTCCATTCTTTCCCCTTTCCTTTCCTTCCTTACTTCCCTGTAGTTTGTCTGATCTTTCATGCACTGTACTTCATATTTTTCACAATTAAACTTGTCTAATGTTTATTTGGAAAAGTTTTTCTTTTTACGTTAAACCGGCTTAAATGTGCCTTTTTTACGTTTATATTGTGCTGTTATGATGGTACCAATATGTACTAATAAACTATGATTGAACTATAAAACTGGATGATATTAAATTTATTTGCTGTGTTAACCGACCCATCTGTGATATTTTTTGTTAAACATTTTCTATAAAAAGCTTGTAAATACCTAAGAACAGCTTACCTCGAGATGAGGATCTTTCAATATTGGAATCAATATGATTGGAGGGAACATTGTAAGAAATGTGACCTAAACAAAGAGAAAAGTTTTAAACAATCATAGCATATTATCAGTTAAATATCCATAAAACATTGAGTTTACATGCACAGTTTATGAGAACTATGTACATTGAACATACACATAAATATAAAGGCTGGGTTCACACGACCTATTTTCAGACGTAAACGAGGCGTATTATGCCTCGTTTTACGTCTAAAAATACGGCTACAATACGTCGGCAAATATCTGCCCATTCATTTGAATGGGTTTGCCGATCTACTGTGCCGACGACCTGTCATTTACGCGTCGTCGTTTGACAGCTGTCAAACGACGACGCGTAAATTGACTGCCTCGACAAAGAAGTGCAGGACATTTCTTTGCAACGTAATTTGAGCCGTTCTTCATTGCATTCAATGAAGAGCAGCTCAAGATTACGAGCGTCAAAGAGGCCTCGCATAATGCGAGGAGGAGCTTTTACGTCTGAAACGACGCAGCTGTTTTCTCCTGAAAACAGTCTGTCTTTTCACACGTAAAAGGAAGCTAGCGTGTGCACATACCCAAATAGTACGACACAGTTGCAACCTATTTAAAAAGCTGATTGAAGTTCATTCCTTATCTGGTAGCTGGCACCTAGTACACTTTTGTTCTCAGGCAAACTGTGACATCACATGTGGTCCCTGTTGCCCATTCCTTCCAACTTTCAACGACCGTATAGAGGGAAAAATTTTGTTTCAACTTTAGGCCACTCTTCTAGCCCTAATCCCTTTCCACACACACTTCGTTCCTTTTATGTTACCACACAGTATCATGCCACTGTAGTGCCCCAACACAGTATCATGCCCCACATAGTACCTGCACATAGTTTTATGCCCCATAATACCCCCACAAAATATGGAGCCCATAGTGCCCCCACACAGTATGATGCCCCTTATAGGGCCCCACATAGTAACATGACCCCACAGTGCGACCCCACGTTATAATGCCACTAAAGTGCTGCCACACAGAATCGCCACACAATATCATGTCCCCATAGTGCCTGCACACAGTATCATGCCCTCACACAGTATGCTGCCTTTATAGTGCCCCCACACATTATCATGTCCCCATAGTGCTTGCACATATAACCAAGCCCCTACAGTACCCCCACAAACAGTATAATGCCCTCAAATTGCCCCCCCCAGAGTATAATTCCCCTATAATGCCTCCACAAACAGTATAATATCCTATAGTGCACCACACACTGTATAATGCCCCTGTAGTGTCCCACACACAGTATAATGCCTCTTACTGCCTACCAACAGTAAGATGACCCCATAGTGACCCCACATAGTATAATGGCCCCACAGTGCGACCACACATTATCGTATCCCCACAGTGCTGCTACGCATTATTCTGCCCTTATAGTGACCCCACACAATATTGTGCCGCCACACATTATCATACCCCTAAAGTGCCACCACACAGTATCATACACCCAGCCCCCCTCACTGCAGCCACACAGTTTAATGGCCCCATACTTTGTTTAATGCTACAATATCATGTTCCCATAGTGTCTGCACACAGTATAACACCTCTATAGTTCTCCTACACAGCATCATGCATCTATAGGGCCCCAACAAAAAGTATAATGCCCCCATAGTTCCTTCCCACACAACTTAATGCCCATAGTGTCCCCACACACACACACACACACACACACACAGTATAATGCCCCATAGTATCCCAACACACAGTATAATGCCTCTCAAAAATAATAAATACTCGTTTAGTCCCTTTCCCACGACGAATGGAGGAGATCCCTCTGCAGCTCTCCTCCATCTATGCTGTGTGTGGCTCCGCGCAAGCAGGCGTGATGACGTCAAGGCATCGCACCCACTGTGCCAAGCTGCTCCTAGCTCCCTGCTTCACCATTGTATATAACGGTATATGCTTCTTCAGGAGACAGATACAGTCAAAACCGATACATGAGGCAGACCTCCTGGGAGACCAGAACATCCGGGACAGCTGGGAGGCATGCTGTTGCCCATAGCAAACAATAAGAGATCAGCTTCAGAAGCGCACTTATGGGGGGGGGGGGGGGTTATTCTGCAATTCAGCAGAAGATATCAAGTAAAAGCCTAAAATTATTTCTGTCACCACTAGGTTATGTTATTTAAAGAAGACCTGCTACCAGTTAAGTAAAACCCAATTTCCTAGCCCATGTCATAGGCGCTGTCACGCTGAAGATGTCAGTGTAAATTGTTTCCCAATCCGCTTTTCTACTTTCCGAGTTATGAGCCATGTTCTTATTATGCTAATTAGGTTATACTAGCCGAAGGGGTGGTAACGCTGAGATTTCACTGGGGGTGGTGTCTGTGTTGGCTGTATGACGCTGTCATGCAGTTTCTCCCCTTCCCTGCACAGCATGATCTCGCAATAGAAGCTGAGATCATGCTGTGCAGGGAAGAGAAGTAGATGTATCACACTGATAGGAAATTGGACTTTACTGAACTGGTGACATGTCCTCTTTAGGCATCATTTACACGAGCGTAATATACGCGCGTGCAACGCGCGTGCTTTTCACGCGTGTCGTACGCACCTATATTAGTCTATGGGGCAGTGCAGACGGTCCGTGGGTTTTGCGCAGCGTGAGTGCGCTGCGTAAAACTCACGACATGTTCTATATTTCAGCGTTTTTCGCGCATCACGCACCCATTGAAGTCAATGGGTGCGTGAAAACCACGCAGGTCGCACGGAAGCACTTCCGTGCGAACTGCGAGATTCGCGCATCAGCTGTCAAACTCTGAATGTAAACAGAAAAGCACCACGTGCTTTTCTGTTTACAAACATCCAAACGGAGTGTCATAATGATGGCGGCTGCGAAAAAATCACGCAGCCGCGCATCATACACTGATGACACACGCAGCTGTTAAGTGCATTTTGCGCACGCAAAACGCTGAGTTTTTTGCATCCGCAAAATGCTGCGTTTTTTGCGTGCTCAAAACGCACACGCTCGTGTAAATCAGGCCTTAACACCTTCAGGACTGAGCCTGTTTTGGCCTTCAGGACGAAGCCGATTTTTCAAATATGACATGTGTCACTTTATGTGGTAATAACTGCGGAATGCTTTTACCTATCCAAGCGATTCTGAGATTGTTTTCTCGTGACATTGTAATGACCGGGGGGTAGGGAAACGGACAAGTGAGCCCTAATCTACCCGCCACTCTGTCCCTGCCTACTTGCAACGACCCGCCCTAGGCGACGAGGTACAACTCGGCGGCGGTCCCTGCACCCAGTAAGTGCACGACAAACACGACAAACATACAAGGGAATACAAGCAAGGGAAAGGGGCAGTTGCCCACGGCAACACCGTGAGCAACCAGAGTGGTGAACGAGCCGAGTCAAGCCAGGAGTGTGCGAGGTACCAAACGAAGAGCAGAAGAGTAGTCAGTAAGCCAGGGTCTGTATGGAGCAGGAACAAAATAGAAGGAGCTGTAGCTGGGCCAGGAAACCACACGAAAAAGAATAACAAGCAAGGAGGAACAGGAAATGCAGGTATAAATAGACAGAGGGCGGGAGCTAGCTGAGTCTGGCCAGGCTGCGATAGGCTCTCCCACTCCTAAGCCTGCCAGCCTGAGTGGTGGAAGCTGGAGTCAGTCTCAGGGATGTAGATTCAGGTGCTGACTGATTAATTAAGGGAGTTAACCCCGAAGCTGTGCCTGGCAGATCCTTTACAGTACCCCCCCTTTTATGAGGGGCCACCGGACCCTTTCTAAGTGGACCTGGCTTACTGGGGAAACGCAGGTGGAACCTCCTGACCAATACCCCAGCGTGAACATCCCGGGCGGGTACCCAAGTCCTCTCCTCGGGCCCGTAACCTCTCCAATGGACCAGGTACTGGAGGGAGCCTTGGACCATCTTGCTGTCCACAATCCTGGCCACCTCGAATTCCACCCCCTCAGGGGTGAGGACGGGAACAGGAGGTCTCCTCGAGGGAGCCAAGGACGGGGAGCAGCGTTTAAGGAGGGAGGCATGAAACACGTCGTGTATACGAAAAGACGGGGGTAACTCCAGCCGGAAGGAGACAGGATTGAGGACCTCAATGACCTTATACGGCCCAATAAACCGGGGAGCAAACTTCTTGGACGGAACCTTGAGACGCAAGTTCCTAGACGACAACCACACCAGATCCCCGACCATAAACAGGGGGTTAGCAGAACGTTTTCTATCAGCCTGAGTTTTTTGTACGCTCTGGGACGCCTCTAGGTTCTTCTGAACCTGGGCCCAGACTGTGCACAGTTCCCGATGAACGACCTCTACCTCGGGATTGTTGGAACTACCAGGTGAAACGGAGGAGAACTGTGGATTAAACCCAAAATTACAGAAAAAGGGAGAGACCCCTGACGAGTTACTGACCCGGTTATTAAGGGAAAATTCGGCGAGGGGAATGAATGAGACCCAATCATATTGACAGTCAGAGACAAAACACCTTAAGTATTGTTCCAGAGATTGATTAGTCCTCTCCGTTTGACCATTGGTTTCAGGATGGAAGGCAGAGGAGAAGGACAGATCAATCCCCAACTTCATACAGAAGGCTCTCCAAAACAATGAAACAAATTGTACCCCTCTGTCCGAAACAATATTGACAGGGACCCCATGGAGACGCAGGATGTGTTTGACAAACAAGGTAGCCAACGTCTTGGCGTTGGGTAGTTTCTTGAGGGGCACAAAGTGGCACATCTTACTGAAGCGGTCTACCACCACCCACACCACCGACTTGCCTTGGGATGGAGGCAAATCGGTGATAAAATCCATGGAGATATGTGTCCAAGGTCTCTGGGGAATGGCCAACGAACGCAGTAAGCCCGCTGGTCGGGACCTGGGAGTCTTGGACCTAGCACAAACCTCACAAGCGGCGACGTAGGCCTTAACGTCTTTAGGCAACCCAAGCCACCAATAATTTCTGGTAATGAGGTGTTTGGTACCCAGGATGCCTGGATGACCAGATAGTGCGGAGTCATGGTTTTCCCTAAGTACCCTTAGCCGGAATTGCAGGGGAACAAACAGCTTGTCCTCAGGAAGGTTCCCGGGAGCTGAACCTTGATCAGCCGCAATTTCAGAGACTAAATCAGAATCAATAGAAGAAATGATTATACCAGGAGGCAAAATACAAGCATTATCTTCCTCCGAAGGAGGGCTGGCCATGAAGCTATGCGACAGTGCATCGGCCTTAATATTTTTAGACCCAGCCCTATAGGTAACCAAAAAATTGAATCTGGTAAAAAATAACGCCCATCGAGCTTGTCTCGGGTTTAGCCTCCGGGCAGATTCTAGGAAAACCAGATTCTTGTGGTCGGTAAGGACCGTTACCTGGTGTCTAGCCCCCTCCAGGAAGTGGCGCCACTCTTCAAATGCCCATTTAATGGCTAAGAGTTCGCGGTTGCCAATATCATAGTTACTCTCAGTTGGCGAAAAGTTCCTGGAGAAGTAGGCACAGGGGCGGAGATGGGTGAGGGACCTGGTACCCTGGGACAAGACAGCCCCCACTCCCACCTCAGATGCATCAACTTCCACGATAAATGGCTCCATTTGGTTGGGCTGAACCAGCACCGGGGCCGAGATAAAGCACTTCTTAAGGACCTCAAAAGCCTGGACAGCCTCAGGAGGCCAGTGGAGGAGATCAGCACCTTTGCGAGTGAGGTCCGTAAGAGGCTTAGCGATGACCGAGAAGTTAGCAATAAATCTCCTGTAATAATTAGCGAACGCCAAAAAACACTGTAACGCCTTCAGGGAGGCAGGTTGGACCCATTCCGCCACAGCCTGAACCTTGGCGGGGTCCATGCGGAATTCATGAGGAGTGAGGATTTGACCCAAAAATGGTATCTCCTGTACCCCAAACACACATTTTTCGGTTTTGGCAAACAGTTTGTTTTCCCGAAGGACCTGGAGCGCCTTCCTGACATGCTCAATGTGGGAGGACCAGTCCTTGGAAAACACCAGTATGTCATCAAGGTACACTACAAGAAATATCCCCAGGTAATTTCTCAAAATCTCATATATGAAATTATGGAAGACCGCAGGGGCATTACACAACCCAAAGGGCATGACGAGGTATTCGAAATGGCCTTCGGGCGTGTTAAACGCAGTCTTCCACTCATCCCCCTCTTTGATGCGAATAAGGTTATACGCCCCCCGTAGATCCAATTTAGAGAACCATTGGGCCCCCTGAACCTGATTAAAGAGATCAGGAATCAAAGGAAGGGGATACTGGTTCCTTACCGTGACCTTATTCAGGCTACGGTAGTCAATGCATGGCCTAAGACCACCATCCTTCTTCCCCACGAAGAAGAAGCCAGCACCTACCGGAGAAGAAGAGGGACGAATGTAACCCTTGGCCAGGGATTCCTGGATATACTCTCTCATGGCTTCACGTTCGGGACAAGAAAGATTAAATATCCTACCCTTAGGAAGCTTAGCTCCTGGTACCAATTCGATAGCGCAATCGTATTCTCTATGAGGAGGTAACACTTCGGAGGCCTCCCTAGAGAAAACATCAGCGAAGTCCTGAACAAACTCGGGTAGCGTATTCGCCTCCTCAGGGGGAGAAATAGAATTAACAGAAAAACATGACGTACAACATTCATTACCCCATTTGGTTAGCTCCCCAGTATTCCAGTCAAACGTGGGATTATGCAACTGCAACCAGGGAAGGCCTAGAACCAAATCGTACGATAATCCCTGCATCAACAGTACAGAGCATTGCTCCAAATGCATGGAGCCAACAAGGAGTTCAAAAACAGGGGTATGCTGTGTAAAATAACCATTAGCAAGAGGAGTGGAGTCGATACCCACTACCGGGACAAGTTTAGGCAAATCAATCAGAGGCATAGCAAGAGACATAGCAAATTCCACAGACATAATATTAGTAGAGGACCCTGAATCCACGAAGGCACTGCCGGTAGCAGACCTACCACCAAAAGAGACCTGAAAGGGAAGCAAGATCTTAGTACGTTTCCTATTTACTGGAAATACCTGTGCGCCCAAGTGACCTCCCCGATGATCACTTAGGCGCGGAAGTTCTCTGGCTGCATTCTTACGCTTAGGACAGTTGTTCACTTGATGCTTGTCATCCCCACAGTAGAAGCAGAGACCATTCTTCCTGCGGAATTCTCTACGTTGTTGGGGGGACACGGAGGCCCCGAGTTGCATAGGTATCTCTGAGTCTTTCCTGGAGGAACGAAGCAACGGAACTTCGGGAGGCATCATGGGGGAGTCGGAGGAGAAAACACATAAACGTTCATGTTGTCGTTCCCTGAGACGTCGGTCAAGTCGTACCGCTAAAGCCATAGCCTGGTCTAGGGAGTCAGAAGAGGGATAGCTAACTAGCAGGTCTTTCAGGGCATTCGACAGACCCAACCTAAACTGGCACCTTAAGGCAGGGTCATTCCACCGAGAAGCTACGCACCACTTCCTAAAGTCAGAGCAATACTCCTCAACAGGTCTCTTACCCTGACGTAAGGTCACCAGCTGACTCTCGGCAAAGGCAGTCCTGTCAGTCTCGTCATAAATAAGTCAGAGAGCAGAAAAGAAACAATCAACGGAGGAAAGTTCAGGGGCGTCAGGAGCCAAGGAGAAGGCCCACTCTTGGGGCCCTTCCTGGAGCCGGGACATAATTATACCCACCCGCTGGCTCTCAGAACCTGAGGAGTGAGGCTTTAAGCGAAAGTAGAGCCTACAACTCTCCCGTAAGGAGAGAAAAGTCCTCCGGTCCCCTGAGAACTGGTCAGGTAACTTGAGGTGGGGTTGAAGAGGTGAGGGGAGGGGCACTACCATGGTAGCGTCAGGCTGGTTGACTTTCTGAGCCAGGGCCTGGACCTGTAGGGAGAGACCCTGCATTTGCTGGGCCAGGGTCTCAAGGGGGTCCATAGAGTGTCAGAGACCAGGGTAGACTAGGTATATGGGCTTGTGATTATGTAATGATGGGGGTAGGGAAACTGACAAGTGAGCCCTAATCTACCCGCCACTCTGTCCCTGCCTACTTGCAACAACCCGCCCTAGGCGACGGGGTACAACTGGGCGGCGGTCCCTATGCTCAGTAAGTGCACGAGACAAACAGACAAGGGTACACAAAGCTAAGGGAAATGGGGCTGTTGCCCACGGCAACACCGTGAGCAACAAGAGTGGCGAACGAGCCGAGTCAAACCAGGAGTGTATGAGGTACCAAACGCAGAGCAGGAGAGTAGTCAGTAAGCCAGGGTCAGTATGGAGCAGGATCAAATAGTCAGAAGCTGTAGCTGGGCCAGGAAACCACACGAGAAGAACCACAAGCAAAGGAGGAACAGGAAAGGCAGGATATAAATAGACAGAGGGTGGGAGCTAGCTCCGTCTGGCCAGGCTGCGATAGGCTCTCCCACTCCTAAGCCTGCCATCCTGAGTGGTGGAAGATGGAGTCAGTCTCAGAGACATAGACTCAGGTGCAGACTGATTACCTATGGGCGTATACACAGAAGTTGTGCCTGGCAGATCCTTTACAACTGGAGCACAGATATTTTGTATAATACCCACAAAACCCGGCCTATGCATAAAGGATTGGTTCAAAGCGTACCAGACCAATCGATGGATTATTCATTTTATTATTCATTCAGCCCATAATTGCATCATCCTATTATGCCTTGATGCACTCTGCCCAGCTTACATATACCCTGATTTACTCTGCCCAGCTTACATATACCCTGATGTACTCCGCCCAGTTTACATGTACCCTGATGTACTCCACACAGATTACATATACCCTGTTGCACTCCGCCCAGCTTACATATACCAAGATGGACTCTGCCCAGGTTACATATACCCTGATGTACCCCGCACAGCTTACATATACCCTGATGTACACCTCAAAAAATTACATATATCCTGATGTACCCCACAAAGATTACATATATCCTGATGTACTCCGCACAGTTTACATATACCCTGTTGCACTCCGCCCAGCTTACATATACCCAGATGCACTCCGCCCAGGTTACATATACCCTGATGTACCCCGCACAGCTTACATATACCCTGATGTACTCCGCACAGCATACATATACCCTAATATACTCCGCACAGTTTACATATACCCTGATGTACTCTGCACAGTTTACATATACCCTGATGTACTCCTCACAGCTTAAAATATACCCTGATGTACTCCGCACAGCTTACATATACCCTGAGGCACTCTCTCCAGTTTACACATACCCTGATGCACTCCGCCCAGCTTACATATACCCTGATGTACTCCGCCCAGTTTACATATACTTTTATGTAATCGGCCCAGTTTACATATACCCTGATGTACTCCACACAGTTTACATATACTCTGATGTATTCCGCACAGCTTACATATACCCTGATGTACTCCGCACCGCTTACATATACCCTGATGTACTGAACACAGCTTACATATGCCCCCACATTATAAGCTGAAATACCAGTACAGTAAAACCCCAAACATTTTCAGGCCTAATTCCAATAAATTCTGCAAAAAAATCTGCGGGGTCAAAATGCTAACTATACCCCTATAAAAAATTCCTTGGGGTGTAGTTTCCATACTGGGGTCATTTTTGGGGGATTTCCACTGTTTTGGTCCCTCCAGTACGTTGCAAACACGACATGGCACTGAAAACCATTCCAGCAAAATCTGCGCTCAAAAATCCAAATGGTGTTCCTTCCCCTCTGAGCCCTGTCGTGGGTCCATACAGCAGTTTATTACCACATATGGGGTATTGCTAATCGGCAGAAATTGCTTTACAAATGTCGGGGTGCTTTTTCTCCTTTATTCCTTGTAAAAATTAAAGATTTCTATTTTTACAGACTAATTCCAATAAGTTTAACAAAAAACCTGTGGGGTCAAAATGTTAACTGTACCCCTAGATACATTTCTTGAGGGGTGTAGTTTCCAAAATGGGGACACTTTTGGGGGGTTTCCATTGTTTTGACACCACAACACCTCTTCAAACCTGACATGGTGCCTAAAATATATTTTTTTTAAAAAGAGGCCACAATATCCACCAGGTGTTCCTTTGTTTCTGAGGCCGGTGTTTCAGTCCAATAGTACACTAGGGCCACATCTGGGATATTTCTAAAAACTGCAGAATCTGGGCAATAAATATTGAGTTGTGTTTCCCTGTAAAACCTTCTGTGTTACAGAAAAAATATTACAAATTAATTTTGGGGAAAAAAAATAAAACATTTAAATTTCACCTCTACTTTGCTTTAATTCCTGTGAAACGCCTATGGGGTTAAGAAACTTTCTGAATACTGTTTTGAAAACTTTGAGGGGTGTCATTTTTAAAATGGGGTGATTGATGGGGACTTTCTAATATATAAGGCCCTCAAAGCCACTTCAGAACTGAACTGGTCTCAGAACGATGCAAACATAAAGTAGACATATTTTGTGTGGTAATACTTTCTGTTTTATAAGCAGATACGTTTAAAATTAGAAAAATTCTATATTTTGCACATTTTCTCAAAATTTTGCTGTTTTTCACAAATAAATACTGAATTTATAGACCAAATTTTTTCAGTAACACAAAGTACAACATGTCACGAGAACACAATCTCAGAATCGCCTGGATAGGTGAAATCATTCCAAAGTTATTACCACATAAAGTAACACATGTCAGATTTGAAAAAATCGATAGTGTCCTGAAGGCTAAAACAGGCTGTGTCCTTAAGGGTTAAAGGAAAGGTGCCACAATTTTTTGTATGTGTTTTTATTATTACCGCTTTAGTAATTGTTGTGTTTTGATTGACAGTGTCAATAAGTAAGGCGGGGCTTAGTGTTAACCAGTAAAAAGGCTAGCACTAACCCCCCATTAGTACCCCGGTACCCAACGCCACCAGGGGTACCGGGAAAACCCAGGTACAATCCAGTACCCAACCATCTGAAGAGATAGTCGCGCATTGAGGCGGCTGCAGGCTGATATTATCAGGCGGGAAAGAGACAAAAACTGTGGCCCTTCCCACCCTGATAATGCTAGGCTGTACGTATCTGGCTGGTTTTGAAATTGTTTTTTATTTTAAAAACGACATAAAACAATATATAATAATGTACACATATTTGGTATCGTCACCACTGTAACAACCTGCACAGCAAATTTATAGCATCATTTATTGGTGTATGCTATAAAAAAAAAAAACACGAGAACTGCTTTTTTTTCTGCATTTTTGCCAAAATAAAAATGTATATGAATTAAATGATAATGTAAATGTACCAAAAATGGCACCGACATAAAGGACAACTCGTCCTGCAAAAAACAAAGTCTCATACAGCTACGTCGAGCAAAAACGAAAAAATTATGAGCACTGGGATACAAAGTAGAAAAAAATTAGTTCTGTTCTCAAGGACAAAATTGCCTGTGTCCTTAGAGGATTAACCCGAATGCTGCCATCAGGGGCGTTACTGGAGTCCTATGGGCCCCATGGCAAATTCTGCACCTGCCCCCCCCCCCGACCCGCTTGTAGTTTAGATGCGGGGGCCTATGTGGTATATACAGTAGGTATAAGACAATTTTCTATGTATGAAAATATACCTCTAAATTATACAGTCACAAAGTTATGACATAATACCACTATCCACTATACAAGGAACAAATATCACCAAACTGTTACTGAATAAGACCCAGTATACCAAGGTCAATATTACCAATGATGCCACTAGACAAGAGAAAAAAACAGTGCCACACGATGACCACATATTACCACCACATAGTGACTGAATAATATCACCATACAGTTACTGTGTAATACATCCACATCATAACCACAGATTACCACCAAATAGTGAGTAAATATTAACACCATACAGTTACATAGTCACATAGTTCGTATGGTTGAAAAAAGACACGTCCATCAAGTTCAACCAAGGGATGGGAAAAGGGAAGTAAAAAATTTGTACACATAGGATCTTATATTTTTTTGTTCTAGGAAATTATCTAAGCCTTTTTTAAAGCCATCTACTGTCCCTACTGTGACCAGCTCCTGCGGTAGGCTATTCCATAGATTCACAGTTCTCACGGTAAAGAAGGCTTGTCGCCTCTGCAGGTTGAACCTTTCTTTTTCCAGACGGAGGGAGTGCCCCCTTGTTTTTTGAGGGGGTTTTACATTGAACAGGATTTCACCATATTTTTTGTATGGACCATTAATATATTTATGAGTTAATTATTTCCCCCTTAGTCGTCTTTTTTCAAGGCTAAATACATTTAGTTCTTTTAATCTTTCCTCATAACTTAGATTCTCCATGCCCCTTATTAGCTTCGTTGCTCTTCTTTGTATTTTTTCTAACTCCAGGGCATCCTTTCTATGAACTGGAGCCCAGAACTGAACTGCATATTCTAGATGAGGCCTCATTAATGCTTTGTAAAGTGGTAATATTACATCCCTGTCCCGCGAGTCCATGCCTCTTTTAATACACGACAATATCCTGCTGGCCTTTGAAGCAACTGATTGACATTGCATGCTGTTATTTAGTTTATGATTTGCAAGTACACCCAGATCCTTCTCAACAGGTGACTCCCCCAGTGTAGCTCCTCTTAGGACATATGATCCATGCAGATTGTTGGTACCCAGATGCATAACTTTACATTTATCTACATTAAACTTAATTTGCCATGTGGACGCCCAAACACTCAGTTTGTTTAAATCCGCTTGCAATTCACGAATATCTTCCATAGACTGAACATTACTACATAGCTTGGTGTCATCTGCAAAAATAGAAATAGTGCTATTAATCCCATCCTCTATATCAATAATAAATAAGTTGAATAATAGTGGTCCCAGCACTGAACCCTGTGGTACACCACTTATAACCGGGGACCATTCAGAGTAGGAATCATTGACCACAACTCTCTGAATACGGTCCTTGAGCCAATTCTCAATACAATTACAAACTATACTTACTAAACTTATAGTACTTAATTTACCCATTAGACGTCTATGAGGGACAGTGTCAAATGCCTTTGCAAAGTCCAAAAACACTATATCCACAGGGGCCCCTCTGTCTAGGCTTCTGCTCTTCTCTTCATAAAAACAAATCAGGTTGGTTTGACAGCTTCGGTCCTTTGTAAAACTGTGCTGGCTGTCACTTATAGTACTATTTTTTGTCACATAATCCTGTATATAGTCCCTCAATAGCCCCTGAAACATTTTCCCCACAATGGATGTTACGCTTACTTGTCTATAATTACCTGGGGAAGACCTAGAACCCTTTTTGAAAATAGGCACCACATTTGCCCTGCGCCAGTTCCTTGGCACTATACCAGTCACTAGAGAATCTCTCAATATTATGAAGAGGGGGATAGAAATAACTGAACTAAGCTCTTTAAGAATTCTAGGGTGTAACCCGTCTGGTCCCGGAGCCCTGTGTACATTTATTTTTTTTAATTTAGCTTGGACCATATCTACATTCATCCAATTCAGTATATCAACTGATATATTAACAGCACTGGCACCGGCTACATCAGCTGTTTTTTCTTCTGTTGTATATACAGTGCTAAAGAACCCATTTAGTAACTCTGCCTTCTCTTGATCCCCTGTGACCAACTCCCCATTACCACTATCTAGGGGTCCTACATGTTCAGACCTTGGCTTTTTTGCATTTATATACTTGAAGAATTTTTGGGGATTTGTTTTACTATCCTTGGCCACCTGCCTTTCATTTTATATTTTTGCTGATTTGATTACCTTTTTACAAATTTTATTAAGCTGTTTTTCTAATTTACAAAGGCTACAGCTTTACCCTCAGATTTGTATTTTTCAAATGCCCTTTTTTTGTCATGTATTGCCCTTTTTACAGAAGGTGTAAGCCATGTGGCGTTTAATTTTAGTCGTTTATACTTGTTACCTATAGGAATAAATTGTGCACTATAATTACTCAAAGTAGATTTGAAAATCTCCCATTTATCATTTGTCCCATTATTTAACATTAGTTCTTCCCAGTCTATATCTTGAATTGCAGCCCTCATCCTGGGGATATTGGCCTTTTTAAAAAGTGTTTTTGCCCTCCCAGCCTGTGTTTGTTTTTTACAGTATAGGTAAAATTTAACTATATTGTGATCACTGTTACCGAGGTTTTCACGAACATAGACGTTCCCAACAAGCTCTGCATTATTAGAAATGACCAGATCCAACAGAGCTTCACCTCTGGTCGTGTCTTCCACAAACTGGCCCATAAAATTTTCCTCCAACAAGTTGAGGAAATGTCTCCCCTTTGCAGTTGAAGCCGAACCATGACACCAATTAATATCCTGGTAATTAAAATCTCCCATTATCACTACTGTACCCGCCTATGCAGCACGCTCCATCTGTTTATATAGCTGACCTTCCATCTCCTTAGTTATATTGGGAGGTCTATAAATAACACCAAATGTAATTTTTTTCAGTGTTTACCTCCCTTTGTAATTCCACCCACAAGGTTTCAACCTCCTCACAATCTTCACCCAATATTGTCTCTTTCACACTTAACAGTGTAAAATCCTATCGATTTCTAGACAAATCATGTGAAGAGTCTAGCCATGTTTCAGCAACACCAACTATATCAATATGTTCCTCCAGTATCAAGGCCTCCAGCTCCCCCATTTTGCTTGCTAGATTTCTGCCATTTGTGAACATACACTTTAACTTGCCTTTAAATTTTTCACTTTCAGTATCAGAAATGTGAATATTTGACATTATTTGGGCATTTTTATTGCTGTTTTTCCCCCCCACCAATATAGTCTGACCCCTCTCTAACGTAACTACCCCTTTATTTTCTACATTGGCCTCCCTCCTCAGCCCTAGTTTAAATACTCCGCCACCCCAGCTGGAATTCTCTCCCCCAGCACAGCGGACCCCGTTCCATTTAGGTGCAAATCATCTACAGAATACAGTTTGTACCCCAGCTGCTGAATAATACTGACACACCATGACTGCATATTAGCCACCACATAGTGACTGAATAATACCACCATACTGTTACTGAAAAATACCTCCACACTATGACCCCATATTGCCATCATGCTGCTACTGAATAATACCTCTATACCATGAGTACATATTAAACACCACATAGTGACTGCAAAATACCACCATGCTGTTACTGTATAATACCTCTACATCTTGATGTAGAATACTGTATAATATCTGTATACCATCTCTACATCTACATAATACTGTATAATACCTCAAAATCTTAATATGATCCCCATATTACCACCATACTGTTACTGAATAATACCATGACATACCATGACACCATGACCACATATTACCACCACATAGACCCCTTGAAAAAGCTGCAACTGCGAAACGCGCGTCGGGGTGCTGCACTTAACTCTTCTCTGGCCAGATGACATCCATAGGTAAGACATGCTTCATGCTGTGATAATAGCAATTCTCTATCTCCTGTTTGTTCTGGAGATTCTCCTTGACACATTGTGTCTATAGGGCCTGTCATGCATGGCCATTATACTAGGTTTTGTCTCCCCAGTCTGTGAACTTACTTTACATATACCACCCCCAGACGAAGGCAGAAGCCGAAACGCGTTGGGGCAGGTCACCACTATCTGAGTTTCAGCCACATGGGTCAGTACTCTATCCTCCATTTTGGATTTTTTCCGGTAAAACCTCTGTTTTGCACTTAGCACTTTACTATCGGTATTTGAAAATTTAATGGAGTTATATACTTGATTCTTTGAAATAACTGCCAAGAACACAGGCTTACATATATGGCTTAGAGTATACATACTATGCTCGACCCCTTATTTGCACTATGCACTTTTTTGTGGCCCATATTAATATCTGTATTGATACAATCAAATATGTTCTTAATACTTACTCTTTCTTGGCGATCTTGTTGTTATCTGTGATTAATTTTTAAAATTGTGTATATGTAATTTTTTGTGTTTTTTACATTTGACATATAGACTCTGTGGGTTCTTGTTTTGGTGTTATAATATACTATTTGGTTGTAATAGGGTTGCATCATTATTTAAACCACAGCTCTTGTATGTCTAACCAATACAAATAACAGGGAGTGTGTATACCTATATTATAAACATATGTGGTGTTTACACAAATCTATTCTTGGCCTTTGTACAGATCAAATTTTTGGTTCCTATGTCGTTTTATACATGTCCTCGTTTTTAAATTGATCTAATAAAAATTTATATTTTTTTACGTTTTCAATAATAGTGTTTGGCTCCTTTGTCCTCTATGTAAATACACCACACAGTGACTGAATAATACCACCATACTGTGACTGAATAATACCTCACAACATGACCACATATTACTACTTCATGGTGATTGTATAACACTACCATACTTTTACTGAATAATACCTACACATCATGACCACATATTACCCCCACATAGTGACTGAATAATATCACCATTCTGTTACTAAATAATACCTCCACGCCTTGACCACATATTATCACCACATAGTGACTGCATAATACCACCATACTGTTACTGTATTACACCTCTACATCAAGACCTCATATTACCACCACAGAGTGACTGAATAATACCACCATACTGTTACTGAATAATACCCCAATCCATGACCCCATATTACCACCACATAGTGACTGAATAAGACCTTCATACTGTTACTAATTATTACCCCCGCACCATGACCACATATTACCACTAAATAGTGACTAAAGAATGCCACCATACTCTTACTGAATATAACCACTATACTAAGACCAATATTACCACCATACAGTGATAAATCTAGTGGTAGAAACTAGTCCTACACGGGCACTCTGCAGACCATATAAGTTTATACAGTACCGTTACAAGCAGTGCCATCTTCTATGGTTGTAGTCATTCACCTTGCCTTTTCTTCTTCATCCAGCCTAGACCTCCATAACGACTTCTTCCAGCCATGACTCAGCTCTGCAGAGTTTGACACACAGACATCTTTGACCTCTACACAAACTCTCCATCCATAGTGGCCCAAACAGTGATAGTTCCCAACACAGTTGTTGTTTCCCTCTTTGTGCTCCCACACAATACCAGTCCTCTTTTGCGCCCCCTTAAAGTAGTTACAAGAGGAACAAGTAAATGGGGCGTTAAGGACACCATGTACCAATAGGATGCCTGAAACGAGGGCATATGGCAGAAGTCTAGCATAATCTGAAAATATGCCGTACGTCACTGCTGGATCCTCTGCCCAGTGTAGGCGAAGCAGTAACGTCATCACACTTCCTATGCCGGGACGTCAAGCTGAAGTCCTCCCATCCTCTAATCAGAAACAGGTCTAAAACAGCCTGTGGCTTACTAGAGTAAGTGGTGGGGCAGGGCATTAATGGCTCTCCACTATCAAAGTAAGCTGACAGCCCTCCTTCCCCTCTGGTCACAGCCCGCACCTTGTGATTTTTTTGCCGAACCGGGCAGCCTGGGCTCCCCTGAGTGCGGGTCCCATAGCAGCAGGTACGGATGCTATGTTGGTAGTTCCGCCGCTATTTGCCATTATGTAAGGGAAATAATGGGATTGCTTATTAACCCCTTAATGACATGACCCAAACATTTTCAAAATAAAATAGTTTTTATTGAGACATGATAAAAATACAAAAGACAGTTAATAGCATCAAAAATGGATTAAAATATAAGTCCTCACAGTAAAGAAAATACTGAGTGGGCTACTGGCCATAACATCTATACCATACACAAGTACATTGTAAATAAACAGCCATGGTGAGTCACATAACAAAAATAAACAACTGTGAAATAGACCATCAGAATCGATAGACAGAAGTGGCAAGGTAGCCAAAAAATAATAGAATAGAAGCTGACAGACCATGCAGATATACAATGGGGTAAAGAGTAGCGATGTGCCAGGAGCCCACTTACACCCAACGCGTTTCACCACCAGGCTTCGTCAGGGGGAAAAGGATTTGTATTTTTATCATGTCTCAATAAAAACTATTTTATTTTGAAAATGTTTGGGTCATTTAACACTGATTTTCTGAATATGTGTTTAAACTATGACTTTGGTTTTTGACCAAATTATTCTATTGAGGCACTTTTTTGGTGTTACCCTTACTGACGTGGCCAATTTTCGTTATTTCATTTTCGTTTTTTCCTCCCTGCATTTTGCGAGACAAGTTGTCGTTTTTCATGGCACTATTTAACTGGTTCAGGAGCGGGCTATTTTGATCCTTCAGGACCAGACACCGTTTAGCCATTTTTAGCATGCGTTAGTTAAACGGCTATAACTTTTTCATTTGTTGGGCTAGCAACGTGATTTTTGCGATGTTTTTTTTCTGTAGACAATGCATGCTTTTTTTTTAGTCATTTTTAAACACATCCTTTTTGCTATTTTAGAATTCTTAGGCTTAACGTTTGAAAATAATAGTAAAAAATAAGCTTTTTTACATTTTAACAATTTTTTTCTGGTAATAACATAGTTCTACCCTAAAATAGACCTTTTATATGTGATCGTCATTGTCTACCATAAATTTTTATATATTACATGTCTATTTTAGGGTAATTGGGTCAGGGCCAGCGTTACTACAATGATTGGTGGGGGGACATTTTTTTTGGGGGTGGGTATTATATGTGCATTTATTATTAACTAGCTGTGCCAGCGACTTCGTACGCGCAGACCAATGAAAAACATACCGATGCCGTTTTTATAAGTCTACTCCTAGACCTGGACAATACTCAAAACAAAGTGAAAAAAAACAAAGACAATAAACAAACTTCAATTAACCCCTTCCCCCTGCTTGCATTCTGGGCCCTAAGGACCAAGCCATTTTTTAAGTTTTTCCATCGTCACATTCGAAGAGCTATGAATATTTTATTGTTTCGCCGATGCAGTTGTATGAGGGCTTGTTTTTTGCGGGACGACTTGTAGTTTTTATTGGTACCATTTGAGAGTAGATGCGACTTTTTGATCACTTTTTATCACATTTTTTTTTAAGTCAGGATTAACAGAAAACAGCAATTTTTCCATTGTTTTTTATTTTATTTTTACAGAGTTCACCGTGCGGGTTAAATAATGTAACAGCTTTATAGTCGGGGTCGTTACGGACGCGGCAATACCAAATATGTGTAACTTCTTTGCTTTATTGTGTTTTTTTAATAGTAAAGCATTTTGTAAGGGGAAAAAGTGGGTTTTTCATTTTTTCTTCACATTTTTTTTTATTAACTTTTATTCAACTTTTTTTTTTTTACTTGTCCTACTAGGGGACTTTCATATGCGATCATCTGATCGCTATCATAATACACTGCAATACTTTTGTATTGCAGTGTATTACTGCCTGTCCGTTTAAAACGGACAGGCATCTGCTAGGTCATGCCTCTGGCATAGCCTAGCAGGCATTCATTACCGGCAGACCTGGGGGCCTTTATTAGGCCCCCGGCTTCCATCGGAGACACAGACACTCGGCGATCTTATCGCCGGGTGTCAGTGGGATGAGAGGGAGCTCCCTCCCTCTCTCCAAAACCACTCAGATGCGGTGCATGCTATTGTGCACCGCATCTAAAGGGTTGAACGGGTGAGATCGATACTAATATCGATCTCACCCGGCAGAGCAGGGATGCCCCCAGCCCTCAGCTGCCTTTGGCAGCTGAGAGCAGGGAGATTTGACAGCTCACTACTCTGTTTACTTTATTCTAACGCAGCGTCGTGGAATAGCGGCGCTGTAGAATAAAGCCCATTAATGACCTCCGTGAAAAGGCTAATCGGCGGTCATTAAGGGGTTATGGGTGAGTTCACACGGAGCATTTTGACAATTTTTTGGTGCGGGAAGCGCGCCGCAAAACTCGCCAAAAAACGGCCAAAAATGGCTCCAATAGATTTCAATGGGAGGCGGAGGCGGTTTTTTCCCGCGAGCGGTAAAACCGGCTCGTGGGAGAAAGGGACATCTCCTATCTTCGGCCATTTACGCCTCTGACCTCCCATTGACATCAATGGGAGGCAGAGAAAGTGTATTTCGCTGTGTTTTATTTCCGCGGCGCTCTAAGGCCGCGGGCGAAAAATGCAGCGAAAATCGCCGGGCAGGCAACAGAATTTTGAGGCAGCATTTCCTCCTGCAAAAAACTCAGTGTGAACCCAGCCTAAAAAATAGTTTTCTTTCAGTAATCAGGTTCACTACGACAACGCTTCTCTGTAAACAATGTTAGCAGTAGAACCACCAGGGATGTGTGCATAAAGATTGCTGCAGTTGCTAACATGGGAGAGAGCCACAAAGTGCTGGCCGTGTGCAAAGCAGCTGACATGGAGGTCCACGCCCGCAACGTATAAAAACGCTATAACCTGCGCCGCATCCTGTCAAAATCTCAGCTTCTATCACGTTTTGTTGTAGATTTGTGATTTTTAGTCGGGTGCCGTTACATAGTTTTGGTGGGCTTAAATTTCTAAGGAGAATTATGGGGACGCCGACTTTTAAATTAATTTTGTGTGACAAAAGACCGGGTGTGCTTAGGGAATTAAAATATTCCACCGGATAGTTGGTAGCGTCTTCTTGTTTAATGACTCTGTTGATACAGATATATTCTGCACTTTCCCCATCGACACACGTCAATATTTCAGCATTTATTGCTGCTGCCTGGTCATGGCGAGGGGTCAAAATAGCTCTTTCGCATAGCAAAGCGTTTTCATGTTTTGTTATTTGCGTTGGGTCACTAAACACAGAAGAAATAAGGTCTTGCAGTGATGGAACAGTACAACATAAATTATCAGGCAAACAAAATTTTCCCTTCTTCTTGCGGATACTTGCCGTCACCAATTTTTAGTAATAAATCTAAAAACTCTTGTGCATTTGGGTTGCCTCCTGTTCCTGCCCGCATATTTATTGTTAAATGCATCGGTATAACGTTGCACCACAGAATTGAGCTCTTTAGGCAGGCTCTAATGTCATTTGCCCTCGTTCCACGTGGCATGACTGGCAAAGTCTGCATAAAATCGCAAATTGTCATACCACCCATGGTACGGTCATTTTGTCTGATATCTCGCAAGGTTGTATCTACCACTTTACGGTTTTCCATAGTGCACTCGTCCTATATTACTAAGCAGCAATCGCGTAGAACTCTGGCTTTGCCGTTGTTTCTAGATACATTACACACTGGGCTTTCTGTAAGATTCAAGTCAATCGGGATCTTGAACATTGTATGGGCGGTTTTGCCTCCGGGCAACAATGTGGCTGCTATGCCCGATAAGGCGACAGCAAGAGCAATTTTGCTTTGATTGCGTATTTGGGCCAAGATGACTTTGGTGAGAAAAAATTTTCCCGTCCCACCGGGTGCATCTAAAAACAGGATTTCTCCCAAAGTACCATCTACGCTATGACACACGCGATCTAATATCATACGCTGTTCCGCTGTCAGACTCGAGACACCATTTTGCAATGTTTCGGCCAGTTCCGCTGGATTATAGTTTATTTACGCCGCATACTCCCTGTTAACCCCTTGAGTACCCAGCTCATTTTGGCCTTGAGGACCAGACCCATTTTTTCAAATCTGACATGTATCACTTTATGTGGTAATAACTCTGGAATGCTTTTACCTATCCAATTGATTCTGAGACTGTTTTCTCATGACATATTGTACTTTAGGTTAGTGAAAATAAATATATTGTACTTTAGGTTAGTCGATAAATTCATTGCTTATTTGTGAAAAACACCAAAATTTTGAGAAAATATGAAGAAATTATGATTTTTCCAATTTTAAATGTATCTGCTTGTAAAACAGATAGTAATACCACACAAAATAGTTACTAATTAACATTTCCCATACGTCTACTTTATGTTTGCATCGTTTTTTGAACATCCTTTTATTTTTCTAGGACGTTACAAGGCTTAGAACTTTAGCAGCAATTTCTCATATCTTTAAGAACATTTCAAAAAGCTATTTTTTCAGGGACGAGTTCAGTTCTGAAGTGGTTTTGAGTGCCCTATATATTAGAAACCCTCATAAAACACCCCATTTTGAAAACTGCACCCCTCAAAGTATCCAAAACAGCATTCAGAAAGTGTTTCAACTCTTTAGGCGTTTTACAGGAATTGAAAGAATGTAGAGCTGAAATTTTCAAATTTCATTTTTTTTTACAAAATTCATATGTAATACATTTTTTTCTATACCACAGAAGGTTTTACCTGAGAAACCCAACTCAATATTTATTGCCCAGATTCTGCAGTTTTTAGAAATATCCCACATGTGGCCCTAGTGCGCTAATGGACTGAAACACAGGCCTCAGAAGCAAAGGAGCACCTCTTGGATTTTGGGGCCTCCTTTTTTCAGAATATATTTTAGGCACCATGTCAGATTTGAAGAGGTCTTGTGGTGCCAAAACAGTGGAAACCCCCAAAAGTGACCCCCATTTTTTAAACTACACCCCTCAGGGAATTTATCTAGGGGTATAGTTAGCATTTTGACCCCACAGGTATTTTGCTATATCTTCTGGAGTTAGTCTGTGAAAATGAAAATCTACTTTTTTTCTGGAAAAACTTAAAAATTTCTCATTTCTAATTTTTGCAAGAAATAAAGGAGAGAAAGCACCCCAACATTTGTAAAGCAATTTATCCCGATTACGGAAATACCCCATATGTGGTAATAAACTGCTGTTTGGACCCACAGCAGGGCTCAGAAGGGAAGGACCCCCATTTGGATTTTGGAGCTCTGATTTTACTGGAATGGTTTTCGGTGCCGTGTCACGTTTGCAACGCCCTGGAGGGACCTAAACAGTGGAATCCCCCCAAAAGTGACCCCATTTTGGAAACTATACCCCTGAAAGAGTCCCTGAAGTACCAGTACAGTAGAAATTCCACAGATGTGATCCCAATTTGGAGACTATACCCCTGAAAGAATTAAATTAGAGGTGTAGTGAGCATTTTGAGCCCCAAAGGTTTTGCAGAAATTAGTGCACAGTGGATGTTGCAGATTCAAAATTGACATTTTCCACAGATATGCTATTTCAGTGCCCAATGTGTTGGGCCCAGCTTGTACCACTGGAGACATACGCCGTGAAAATGAAAACAAATTTTTTTTCCAATATCCTGTAGATTTAGCTCAGAATTTTTCATTTCCACAAGGAATACAGGAGAAAAGACACCCCAAAATGTGTTACACAATTTCTCCTGAGTACGGAAATACCACATATGTGGTTGTAAACGGCTATTTGGACATACAGCAAGGGTCTAAACGGAAAAAGTGCAATTTCATTTTTGGAGTGGAGATTTTACAAAATTTGTTTTTGACGCCATGTTGCATTGCGCTGAGGTACCAGTACAGTGAACACTCCCAAGAAGTGACCCCATTTAGGAAACTACACCCCTCAAGGAATTCATCTAGAAGTGTAGTGAGCATTTTGACCCCCAAAGGTTTTGCAGAAATTAGTGCACAGTGGATGTTGCAGATTCAAAATTGACATTTTCCACAGATATGCTATTTCAGTGCCCAATGTGTTGGGCCCAGCTTGTACCACTGGAGACATACGCCCCATAAATTGTTAAGCGGTTCTCCAGAGTACGGTAATACCCCATATGTGGTCATAAACTGCTTTTTGGGCACACTGCCAGGCCCAGAAGGAGCGCCATTTGGCTTTTGGAGCGCAGATTTTGCTTGGTAGTAGATTTGTTTAGTGTTTTACTGGTGTTTCAGTTTATAATGTGGGGGCATATGTAAGCTGGGCGGAGTGCATCAGGGTATATGTTAGCTGGGTGGAGTGTATCAGGGTATATGTAAGCTGGGCGGAGTACATCAGGGTATATGTAAGCTGTGAGGAGTACATCAGGGTATATGTAAGCCGGGCGGAGTACATCAGGGTATATGTAAGCTGGGCGGAGTACATCAGGGTATATGTAAGCTGGGCGGAGTACATCAGGGTATATGTAAGGTGTGCGGAGTACATCAGGGTATATGTAAACTGTGCGGAGTACATCAGGGTATATGTAAGCTATGTGGAGTACATCAGGGTATATGTAAGCTATGTGGAGTACAGCAGGGTATATGTAAGCTGGGCGGAGTGCAACAGGTCATAATAGGATGATGTAATAATGGGGAAAATGAATAATAAAATGATCCATGGATAGTGACGTACGCTTTGAACCAATCCTTTATGCACAGGCCGGATTATTGGGTGCAGGAGTCGCACTTCTAAAGGGTGTCTGTGGTATTGTACAAAACATCCGCACTCCAGTATTGCCTAATCTTTGACTACTTCACTAGACCCATATGTAGCACAGACCCCAAAATGTCATAGTTTCCGCTGCATTTACAGGGTCTACCAGTGGGGGCTGCAAATGATGACGTGGGGTTTTAGGTCAAGAACTGCACATATAAATTAGTCTGGGCCGTCGTTTTGCATTATTGCGTTCCAAGAGTCATAACTTTTTATTTTTCCGTTGACGAGCTATGAGAGTGCTTGATTTTCATGGGACGAGCTGTCGTTTTTATTAGTATCATTTTGGGGTACATGCGATAATTTGATCAGTTTTTATTCCATTTTTTCTGAGGTGAGGAGACCAAAAAACAAAAATTCTTTCACTATTTTTTATATAATTTTTTACCGGCGTTCTCTGTGCAGTATAAACAACATGTTTACTTTATTCTGTGGTTCGATACGATTATGGCATATGGCAATACCAAATTTATATTGTTTTTATATGTTTTACTACTTTTACAAAATAAAAACACTTTTTTCTAAATAAAATGTTTTAGTGTCACCATGTCCTGAGAGCCATAACTTTTTTATTTTTTTGTCGACGGAACTTTGTGGGGGCTTGTTTTTTGCGTGACACACTGTAGTTTTTATTGGTACCATGTTTGGCTACGCGCGACTTTTTGATCACTTTTTATTCCATTTTTTTGGAAACAACATGACCAAAAAAGGAAATTCTGCCATTGTTTTTTATGGTATTTTTTTTACGGTGTTCACCGTGCGGGATAAATAATATGATATTTTTTTAGGTCAGGCCAATACGAACGCGGCGATACCTATTATGTCTAGTTTTTGTCTTTTTTTTCATTTTTTTTCTAATTATAAAGGCCTTGATCAGGGTAACAAGGCCATTATTGTTTTTATTACGTAAAACTTTTATTTATTTATCTAAAACTTTTTTTTTACTTTTTTTCACTTTTTATTTTACACATACTAGGGGACTGGAAGATCTGATCTTCTGATCCCCTGTACAATGCACTGCACTACTTCTGTATGTACTTGTGTAGTGCAGTGTATTGTAACTGTCACTTTACAACTGACAGTTGAGCCTATTACGTCCTGCCTTAGGCAGGACCTAATAGGCTCCCGTACCTGGCAACCAGGAAGCCGTTGCTAGGCTTCCTGGTTGCCATTGCAACCATCAGAAACCCACAATTTTTCACGGGGGGGGGGGGCAATGGGGTGCAGAGGGAGCCCCCTCCCTCTGTATCAATCACTTAAATGCCGCTGTCGCTATTGACAGCGACATTTAAGGGGTTAAACTACAGCGATCGGAGAGGACAGTGATCGCTGTAGTTGCAGTGAGATGTCGGCTGTATATTACAACCGACATCCGATGAAGATGGAGCGAGCACAGCTCCTGTGCCCGCTTCATCTTCGGGGCGTTACTATACGCCCATTTTCGGGAAGGGGTTAATAAAAATAGTGTTTGGGTTTTTTACACCGCTTTCTCTGATCTCCTCACGGATCTCACAGAAATGAGGAGATCAGAGAAAGTGACAGGAGCTTTCTCCTGCAGACGACGTCACAGACGGCTGTGATTGGTCAGTCTTCAGAGACTGACCAATCACAGCAATCGCCGGCATTGGGGACTGCTAATTGGTCCCCAGGCCGGTAGCAGAGACGGTTAGCTGTCAATGACAGCTGCCGCCGCTGTTCTATCACTATGTGATTTCACATAGTGACAGTTTATTCCTTCTCCGCAATAGTACGGCGAAGGTACGCTGCAATAAGCGGCCAGCGACGTACTATTACGGCGAAGGTACGCAAGGGGTTAATGTGTTCCCCGTCTAAATCCGGTGCGGGCATACCATATTGAGAGACAGCATTACCCCCAATAGATGTAACTATGTCTTAGATAGCCAGCAAACATCGATTCATATTACTTTCACGCAACCTGTCGTTCAGTTCACCGTTATTGTTTAGTTGTGCATTCCTGGAAAAGTCTTCAACTAATTTTTCCTGAAACTTTTGCCACAACTGCGCAGCATCCGAAAGTCCACAAAAAAAACAGCTAAATGGCAAACAAATGACGCAAGCAATGTGGACTATCGCTGACGTATACTTCACCGAAGCACCATCCTATTGCTGATCACCATCTAGCAAGTGACACACTCGGCAAGCAGCCTGGTAAGTAGGATATTCAACATTGTCAACCTTTCGCAATTCGGCAAAACAAGTAGGTCCTCGCACTGTATGTAGATGTAAGTGTAAGTAATAGCATTCAGAGTTGTTTGGATGCACCGTATGAACTGATGTGTTCTTTTAAAATGTCGGGCTCGCAATTCACAGCTGTTCCACATCTTCTACGGTGAAAACATCTTGCTGCTTATTATAAGTATAATATGACGGAACTTCGTTATATAACAGTGTTTTTGCGAAATCATCTGTTTCACAAAGTTGAAAGTATGTCAGCAAAGTGGTTTGTCTCAGGTTTTCTAACCACTCTGTCAATTTTTAATGGGTTGAATTACACCCGTTGCCCGCCTTCAAGGTGAACATCAAGATGCATCACTGGTGGATGTCTCTCGTGAATGTGGAAGCTCAAAATGTGCCACACCGCCTCAGAAGAGCTTATATATCGGCCTGATTGGAACCTCGTGACTTCGTCGTATCCATTATTATTTCTCAACGCAAACGTAGCCTGATCACTACCCTCATTGATGTATTTACATATATATTTGATGGCTTCGATTGTTACATATTTCAACGTTGATGTGAGCTTGAAATGTTCTTGATAAAACCGGTGAATAGGGTACAACCCATCGATTGTCCAAAACAATTTCTTGACAATGTAACCTGACTGTAGCTGTGAAACCGCCTTGTAGGGGTGATCTTCGACGATACATCGGATGCCTATTTTCCCTCGACATCGTTTGCTCTAATAGCGCTCTAGGGTATCTTTTATATCAATGACCCTCCTGCATTCAAGGAGAGTTTCTATTTAAAGCGCCGCATGGCCCATTAACCATCTGCGTCTTTACAATCTTGTGCAATATCGGATCCTCATTTCGGTCAAGAAATGCAGCACTTATGACCGTGTCAACATCATCGTGACAAATTTTTTTCTTGCAGCCACAGGAGAATGTGGGCGTGTGGCAAGCCACGCTTTTGCCACTCAACGCTCTACATGAAATAAAGAGCTGAACTGAAAGCGTTTTGTTTTGTGATCAGGTCGAACATCAACTTTAGTTTTAACCCCTTAATGACCAGCCTATTTTGGACCTTAATGACCAAGCTATTTTTTACGTTTTTCAATCGTCGCATTCCAAGAGCTATAACTCTTTCATTTTTGTGTCGACATAGCTGTATAAGGTCTTGTTCTTTGCGGGACATGTTGTATTTTTTAATAGCATCATTTTTAGGTACATATTATTTATTGATTAACTTTTATTAACTTTTTTTTGGGGGGGAATAGAAAAAAATCTGAAATTTTGCCACTCTTTTTTGCGTCCTAAATCTACGCCGTTTACCGTGTGGTATAAATAACACAATAACTTTATTCAGCGGGTTGTTACGATTGCAACGATACCAAATTTGTATAGTTTTTGTATGTTTTACTACTTTTACACAGTAAAAACGCTTTTTTTTCTAAATTATTTGTTTTTGTGTCTCCATATTTGAAGAGCCGTAACGTTTTTATTTTTTCGCCGATGCGGTTGTATGAGGGCTTTTTTTTTTGCGGGAAGACTTGTAGTTTTTATTGGTACCATTTTGGAGTAGATGCAACTTTTTGATCACTTTTTATCACATTTTTTTAAAGTCAGTATTCACAGAAAACAGCAATTTTTCCATAGTTTTTTATTAATGTTTTTACGGCGTTCACCGTGCGGCTTAAATAATGTAATATATTTATAGTCAGGGTTGTTACGGACACGGCGATACCAAATATGTGTAACTTTTTAACTTTATTTTGTTTTTGTTTTTGTAATAGTAAAGCATTGTGTAAGGGGAAAAGCTGAGTTTTTCATTTTTTTCACATTTTTTTTTAAATTAACTTTATTAAACTATTTTTTAACTTTTTTACTAGTCCCATTAGGGGACTATAATATGCGATTCTGCGATCGCATTTATAATACACTGCAATACTTTTGTATTGCAGTGTATTATGCCTGTCCGTTTAAAACGGACAGGCATCTGCTAGGTCATGCCAGAGGCATGAGCTAGCAGGCATACACTACAGGCAGACCTGGGGGCCTTTATTAGGCCCCCGGCTGCCATCGCAGACACAGACACTCGGCGATCGTATCGCCGGGTGTCGGTGGGAGAGAGAGGGAGCTCCCTCCCTCTCTCTAAAACCACTCAGATGCGGTGTTCGCTATTGAGCACCACATCTGAGGGGTTAAACGTGTGAGATCGATACTAATATCGATCTCACACGGCAGAGCAGGGACGCTCCCAGCCCTCAGCTGCCTCTAGCAGCTGAGAGCAGGGAGATTTGACAGCTCCCTGCTCTGTAAACTTATTCCGATGCCGCAACGTAAAAAGTCTATGGCATCGGAATAAGGCCCGTTAGTGACCGACGTAGAAACACGATGGGCTGGTCACTAACGGGTTAAGTGGAAACCTCTGGCTATAATATCATGCCTATCATAAGACGCCTGTCCTGCGGGAAGTTCTTGGGAAATTTTTTACCACTTTGGATTAGTTGTGAACCTTATGAAAAGGTCAAGCCGGCCGTATTTTCGGACGTAGCAGAAAGCATCTTGTGTACGTTCATGCATGTAACGCGAACCACCGGTAAAACTGGATGGCAGGATTACTAATTGCCCTAAGTTTTCCACGTTATTATATTGTTGCATGGCGTCTCGCAGATGCACGTAATCTTCAGCGCTTAAACGTGTCTGGTTAGTGAATATGTACACTAAACGCTCCATCTCTATTTTCGCATACATGTCCACAATAAATTAGCTGAACAATCCTCAAAATCGTTGCAAATAGATAAAATGATTATGCCTTTTCTGAAGCAGGTATGAATAAAATTGCTGGGCTGATATATTTTTATGAAAATTTGTTACCCTAGAAGTAGGAATAAATGAAAGGATATTGCAGGGCGTCGTAAGCTCTGTTTGTTTCGAAAATGTGTTGCAGGCGATCATCGTGAGTGCGCAATATGATGTCACGCCTATCGCACTTCTGATCAACTAAAACCACTGCAACTTCATCTGTGACGGGGGCGAAATACCTGGCGCGGTGTTCAGCAACAGGACGTCTATCTTCGCTGATGGTCATTTTGTAATCATTGCTTTGACCTTGCGGAATAGACTGTAATGCAGCTTTGAAACTATGCACGTACAGATTCAACTGATGCAGCATGTTTTGAAGTGGAGATACAAGGTTAATATTTAGTTGTGGAAAGTTCTGATTTCTGATATTGGCCTGTTCATTGTAATCTGATACAAAATAAATCTTAAGAAATTTTCGCTCATCTTGTGGTAGCAAAGATCCGATGAGATGGTAAAATTGGGCTTGCACCTTGAAGGTTGATATAAATGGTCTCTCTGTAATTAGTTTTTCCCCAAAAGATGTCATTTGGAATGCACTATTATATAAACGGATACTGTTTAAGGCCCCATGCACACGACCGTAAAAACGCCGGTAATTACGGGCCCATAGACCTATATTGGCCACGGGTACCTTCCCGTTTGCTTACGGGAAGGTGCCCGGGCCGTTGAAAAATATAGATCATGTCCTATTTCAGGCCGCAATTATGGCACAGGCAGGCCCATAGAAGTGTATGGGGCTCCCGTAATTACGGGTGGCTACGTGTGTGCACCCGTAATTATGGGATCGTTGCTAGGCGACTTCAGGGGATTTAATTTTTTGAATAAAGAGAAGCAGAGAAAATGGCGTCTCAGCAATAATATGACATTATTTACAGCCCCCTTTTTTTACGGGTTCATAAATACGGGTGGAATACGGCTGACAACGGCCCCATATTTACGGGCACGGGTCCGTAAATACGGGTTAAATACGGGTTAAAAATGTGTGACAAAGGTCCCATATTTACAGCCAGTATTTATGGGAGGGAAAAATACGGTCGTGTGCATGGGGCCTTAATAGTGTTTTGATTGTGGATGGTCACCATTTAAAACTTGTTTTATAAGCTCTGGAGGTTCATGAAATTTTTCAATGTGAACTTTACCACTTGGACAACAGATTACATTTGGTTCTTTTCTCCATTTGAGAGCACCGCAAAAATTGCAAATTACGACCATACCACCCACGGAAACAAATTCAGCATAGTCAATCCTAGGGGAATACATAAAACCTGCTTATTGACCGCACAATACTCCAGAGACTCATCTGAATCTTCTGATGAAATACACAACCTATTAAGAGAGTGTCGAATTCGATCAGCCTCTAAGCGTGATTGACGTTGTTCTGCTGTTTCTGCCTGCCGTATTTCATCTACTCTTTCCCTTTCAGTCAATAAATAACTTCATTATCTAGGCATGTGCATTCATAATTCTCTCTAGCTGATTCCAATCGGCGTTGATATTGGTCTTCGCTTTCGAGAGCTTGAAAGTAGTGAAGAACGTGAAGTGCCATTAACTGCCGATCGCAAACATCACAACTATATTGTGACGTTTGCGATCGGCAGTTAATCGCACTTCACGTTTTTCACTACTTTAAAGCTCTCGAGAGGCCGCTGTGCGAGCTCTCTGACAACTTAAGCGAGATTCTCTGTCGGTGAAAGTTTCAGACTCGCGTGACGATACATGGCACTCTCGGTCAGCAGATAGTCGCGCTTCGCATTCCTTGTTACCCTCCAGAGATTGAGAGGCCGCCATGCGAGCACGCTGTGTACTTAGCCGAGACTCACACTGGGTAGCAGTTTCTGATTCGCGAGTCCAGGCCTCACGTTCTTGAGCTGTAGTAAGTGTTGCCTCATGATCTTCTTCAGATTCTTGAGACCTAATTAGTCTCATTCATTTTGCATTTCTGCTATATTGAGAAATATTTGATCTTTTTCTGGAAGGCATTTACTCTCTTGAGACCGAGAGGCCGCTGTCCGAGCCCTTTGAGACAACCAATCAGATTACAGTTTTTTGAGGCAACTAGGAGAATGAAAGCAGCAACCTGATTGATTGTTTTATTTCTCTTCTACGCGTAAGAACCAAAATAAACAAATGTTGGAGCTGTTGTCCATAACAACCAATCAGAATACAGTTCTATTTTTCTGAGGCAGCTTGGACAATGAAAGCAGAAACTTGATTGGTAGTTATATATGCCTCCGATGCATAAAAAAAACCAATATAGACGCAAGTTGGAGTTGTTGTCCTTAGTAACCAATCAGATCACAGCTGTAATTTGTCTGAGGCAGCTTAAAAAATTTGCAGCAATCTGATTGATTGCAACCTCTCCCTTATATAACAATCAGTATAGATGAAATTTGGAGCAGTTGCCCATAGCAACCTACTGGTGTCTATTTTTCCAAGACAATACAAAAAGAAAGTAAAAATTTGATTGGTTGCCATGGTTTCCATGTGTTTGTTGTTGTTGTACTAATGCAATGTAAATGAATTTTTGAAAACAATAAATTCGCATATCTTCTGATTAACCCCTTCAGGACCCAGCCACTTTTGGACCAAATGACAGCCTCATTTTTTAAATCTGACGTGTGTTACTATATGTGGTAATAACTTGGGAATGCTTTTACCTATCCAAGCGATTCTGAGATTGTTTTCTCGTGACATATTGTACTTTAACCCCTTAACGCTCAGTGACGTACTATTCCGTCATGGAAAGCACCCTGTTCGCGCTCCATGACGGAATAGTACGTCATGGGAGTAACGGCCATTTTGGCCATCCTCCCGACACATACAGGAGCTGTGACAGCTGTTGTCTCGTACAGCAGCTGTCACAGCGCCTACAGCGGGGACCTATCGCTATGTCCCCGCTGATTAACCCCTGAAAAGCCGTGTTCAATAGCGATCACAGCTTTTTAGGGTTTAAGCTGCAATCGCCAGCCTGCTACACGATAGCGGCCGGTGATTGTAACTATGGCAACCGGACACCAAACAATGGTGTCCGGCTATGCCATCGACGGAAGCCTAGTGGGTCCTGACGAAGTCAGGACCCATTATGCTTGCTGTCAGTGAGTAGCTGACAGCTCTAATACACTGCACTACGCATGTAGTGCAGTGTATTAGAATAGCGATCAGGGCCTCCTGCCCTCAAGTCCCCTAATGGGACAAAGTAATAAAGTAAAAAAAATGTTAAAAAAAGATGTGTAAAAATAAGAAAATAAAAGTTTTAAAAGTATTAAAAGTAAAAATCCCCCCTTTTCCCTTATCAGTCCTTTATTATTAATAAAAATATATAAACAAACAAATAAACTATACATAATTGATATCGCCGCGTCCGTAACGGCCTGAACTACAAAATTATTTCGTTATTTCACAATTATTTCCTCACTTCACCTCCCAAAAAATGAAATAAAAAGAGATCAAAAAGTCACATGTACCGAAAAATGGTGCTGATCGAAACTACAGTTCGTTACGCAAAAAATAAGTCCTCACACGGCTTTATTGATGGAAAAATAAAAAAGTTATGGCACTTAGAATAAGGTAACACAAAAAGTAAATGATTTTTTACAAAATGTATTTTATTGTGCAAACGCCATAAGACATAAAAAAAAAACTATAAACATCTGGTATCGCCGTAATCATATCGCCCCACAGAATAAAGTGAATGTGTCATTTATAGCGCACGGTGAACGCTGTAAAAAAAATAGAATAAAAAACCAATAGTAGAATTGCTGTTTTTTAGTCACCACGCCACTTAAACATAGAATGAAAACTGATCAAAAAGCAGCATGTACCCCATGAAAAGTACAATGAATTCCTCAAGGGGTCTAGTTTCCAAAATGGGGTCACTGTTGGGGGTTTTCCACTGTTTTGGCACCACAAGACCTCTTCAAACCGGACATGGTGCCTAATAAAAAGGAGGTCTCATAATCCGCTAGGTGCTCTTTTGCTTCTGAGGAAGGTGCTTCAGTCCATTACCGCACTAGGGCCACATGTGGGATATTTCTCAAATCTGCAGAGTCTGGGCAATAAGTATTGAGTTGCGTTTCTCTGATAAAACCTTTTGTGTTATAGAAAAAAATGGTATAAAAATGATTTTCTGACAAAAATAAAATTTTCAATTTCACCTCTACTTTGCTCTAAATTCCTGTGAAACACCTAAAGGGTTCATACACTTTCTAAATGCTGTTGTAAATACATTGAGGGGTCTAGTTTCTAAAATGGGGTGTTTCATAGGGGTTTCTAATATATGGGCCCCTCAAAGCATCTTCAGAACTGAATTGTAACCTAAAAAAATAAATAAATTAGGCAATACTTCGCTTCTTACATTATACTGATAATGAGCAGGGCCCACCCCGAGATGACCCCAGTTTTGACCGTTTGTATAAACGGAGACCCCTATTAGACCGTTTCAGTGCCCGGTTTTCCCAAGCATACACCCCCGAGAAGTGTATTTCTATTGATGAGTCCATGGTAGATTTTAAAGGGGGGGTTCAATTCCGCGAGTACCTGCCGAGTAAGAGGGCAAGGTATGGCGTGAAGTTGTATAAGCTGTGCGAGAGTGCATCAGTGTATACCTAAAGATTTAGGATATATGAAGGGAAGGACACTAGTATTCAGCCCCCAGAATGACCCCCCCCCTTACTGGGAGTTAATGCAAAAATTGTGTGGGATTTCGTGCACCCACTGCTGGACCAGGGTTACCACCTCTACCTGGATAATTTTTATACCAACGTCCCACTCTTCAACTGCCTCGCTTCCAGAAGTACTGCGGCATGTGGCACTGCTAGAAGAAATCTGAGAGGCCTCCCTAAGGCCTCATGCACACTTCCGTTTTTTTCTTCAGGGTGCTATCCCTTTTTGTCACTGATAGCACCCTGAACCCATTAATTTCAATGGGGCCATGCACACCTCAGTTTTTTTGACGGTCCGTTGCTCCTTTCCGTTCCAAAGTAGAGCATGTCCTACTTTGGTCCGGGATTCCGTGACTGTGAGGCCCATGCAAGTCAATGGGGCCGTCAAAAAAACTGAAGGCACACGGAAGGCATCCGTGTGCCGTCCGTGTGTGACGGAGCCGTTGCCTAGCAACCGCCGGGCGGGCAGAAAAACATGACAAAAATATTACACTAATCGGCAGCCTCTTGTCTCTATCAATAACTGATAGAGAAAAGAGGCTGCTGATTAAAAATAAAATAAAAAGCATTTCATACGTACCCGGTCGTTGTCTTGGTGACGAGTCCCTCTTCTTCCTCCAGTCCGACCTTCTTTTGTGACGCAGCAGCCTGTGATTGGCTGCCGAGGGCGCGGCAGCCTGTGATTGGCTGCCGAGGCCGCGGCAGCATGTGGTTGGCTGCCGAGGGCGCGGCTGCCTGTGATTGGCTGCCGAGGCCGCGGCAGCCTGTGATTGGCTGCCGAGGGCCCGGCAGCCTGTGATTGGCTGCCGAGGGCCCGGCAGCCTGTGATTGGCTGCCGAGGGCCCGGCAGCCTGTGAGTGGCTGCCGCGGCAGCCTGTGATCGGCTGCCGAGGCCGCGGCAGCCTGTGATTGGCTGTCGAGGCGACATGGATTGAACGTCATCGCTGGAGGCCGGACAGGAGGAATGTAAGTATGATTTTTTTTTTTTATTACATTATTTCCGCGCGCCGAGCATGGTACTGTCACCCTGGATAGTACCATGCTCGGCGCACGGGAACGGAAACACGGAGTGCACACGGGAGTGCACACTGAAACCACACGGCCGCTAAAACGGGTTCACGGACTCGTCAAAAGCGCCCGTGAAAAAGGTGTCGGAAGTGTGCATGAGGCCTAAGACTCTGCTTGGGCAAACAAGAAGGGGTGAGAACAGGGCACAATCTAGCAGCAACATATTGTGTGTCAAGTACAAGGACAAGAGAGATGTTCTTGTATTGACAACAATACATGGCCACACCAGTACCCATGAACATGTACAAGGTACCAGTAGAGAGACACTGAAACCAGACTGCATCCTGGACTACAATAGGTACATGGGAGGGGTGAACTTGTCAGATCAAGCCCTGAAGCCCTACAGAGCCATGCGGTGTGGTATTTGAAGCTGGCCGTGCACATCATTATCAAGAACCTTATCTTTAGGGACCAAGAAGGGGGCACCCAGTAATTCTGGAAGCGAGGCCACAGGCATCGTACCAGGGCAACACTTTCCAGAAGAAGTTCCCCAAACTGGCAAGAAGGGAAAAAGTCAAAAGAGGTGCAAAGTCTGCTATAAGAGGGGGATAAGGGAGGACACAATATATCAATGTGACACGTGTCCCGAAAAACCAGGGCTCTGTATGAAAGTGTTTTAAAATTTATCATAGATCCCTTAGATTTTTCATCTACCCTGATGCACTCCGCACAGCTTATCCCCCTCATCTTTCCCTTCTGAGCCCTGCTGTGTGCCCAGGCAGCTAATAACAGCCACATGTAGGGTATTGCCGTACCTGGGAGAACCCACATTACAGTTTATGGGGTGTATATCTCCGGTGGCACATGCTGGGCACACTATATCGGACACTGAATTGGCATATATATATATATAAAATTGCAAATCTCACTCTGCACCCTCTGCTGCACATTTTCTTTTACACAATACCTGTGGGGTCAAAATGCTCACTACACCCCTAGATGAATGTCATAAGGGGTGTAGTTTTCAAAATGGGGTCACTTCTCGGGGGTTTCAACTGCACTGGTACCTCAGGGGCTTCTGCATACATGACATAGCACCAGAAAAGCTCCAGTAGGCCAAATGGTGGTGTTTTCCTTCTGAGCCCTCCTATGGGCCCAAACTGCAGTTTATCACCACAAATGGGGTATTGCTTCACTCAGGAGAAATTGGGCAATAAAATGGGGTATTTTGTTCCCTGTGAAAAGAAGAGATTTTGATCAAAAATGACATCTTACTGGAAAAATTTTTTTATTTTTTTCATTTCACAGCCCAATTCAAATACGTGCTGTGAAAAAACTGTGCGGGCAAAATGGTCACAGCAACCATAAATCAATTCCTTGAGGGGTGTAGTTTACAAAATGGGGTCACTTCTGGTGGGTTTCCATTGCTTTGATACCTCTGGGGCTCTGCAAATGCGACATGGCACCTGAAAACCAATCCAGCAAAATCTGGACTCCAACAAACACATAGCTCTCCTTTCCTTCTGAGCCCTCCCATGGGCCCAAACGGCAGTTTATCACCATAAATAGGGTATTGCGACCCTCAGGACAAATTGGGCAACAAAATGGGGTATTTTGTTCCCTGTGAAAATAAGAAATTTTGATAAAAAATGACATCTTATTGGAAAAATAAATTTTTTTCATTTCACAGCCCAATCCAAATACGTGCTGTGAAAAAACTGTGCGGTCAAAATGGTAACAACAACCATAAATTAAGTCCTTGAGTGGTGTAGTTTCCAAAATGGGGTCACTTCTGGAGGGTTTCTATTGCTTTGATACCTCTGGGGCTCTGCAAATGCGACATGGCACCGAAAACCAATCCAGCAAAATCTGGACTCTAACAAACACATAGCGCTACTTTGCCGTTTGGGCCCATGGAAGGGCTCAGAAGGAGTTTTTTCACCACAAATGAGGTATTGCCGCACTCAGGACAAAATAAGAAATTTTATCAAAAATGACATGTTATTGGAAAACATTTCATTTTTTAAATTTCACAGCCCAATTCAAATACGTGCTGTGAAAAAACTGTGCGGTCAAAATGGTAACAACAACCATACATGAATTCCTTGAGGGGTGTAGTTTCCAAAATGGGGTCACTTTTGGGGGATTCCTACTGTTTTGGCACCTCATCACCTCTTCAAACCTGGCATGCTGCCTAAAATATATTCTAATAAAAAAGAGGCCTCAAAATGCACTAGGTGCTTCTTTGCTTCTAGGGCTTTTGTTTTAGTCAGTGAGTGCACTAGAGGCACATGTGGGACATTTCTAAAAACTGCAGAATCTGGACAATACATATTTAGTAGTGTTTCTCTGGTAAAACGTTCTGTGTTACAGAAAAAAAATGGAATAAAATTGAAATTCAGCAAGAAAAATGAAATTTGCAAATTTCACCTCCACTTTGCTTTAATTCATGTGAAATTGATAAAGGGTTAAAAAAACTTTCTAAATGCTGTTTTAAATACTTTGAGGGGGTCTAGTTTTTAAAATGGGGTGTTTATGGGGATTTTTAATACATAGGCCCCTCAAAGCCACTTCGGAACTGAACAGGTACCTTAAAAAAAAGGCTTTTGAAATTTTCTTAAAAATATGAGAAATTGCTGTTTATGTTCTAAGCCTTGTAACGTCCAAGAAAAATTAAAAAATGTTCAAAAAAACGATGCAAATCTAAAGTAGACATATCGGAAATGTGAACTAGTAACTATTTTGGGGGGTATAACTGTCTGTTTTACAAGCAGATGCATTTAAATTCAGAAAAATTCAATTTTTTCAAAATTTTCTCTAAATTTTGCAATTTTTCACAAATATACACTGAATATATAGACCAAATTTGTATCACTAACATGAAGCCCAATGTCTCACGAGAAAACAATCTCAGAATCGCTTGGATAGGTTTAAGCATTCCGACGTTATTACCACATAAAGTGAAATATGTCAGATTTGAAAAATGGGCTCTGAGCCTTAAAGAGGCTCTGTCACCAGATTTTGCAACCCCTATCTGCTATTGCAGCAGATAGGCGCTGCAATGTAGATTACAGTAACGTTTTTATTTTTAAAAAACGAGCATTTTTGGCCAAGTTATGACCATTTTCGTATTTATGCAAATGTGGCTTGCAAAAGTACAACTGGGCGTGTTGAAAAGTAAAAGTACAACTGGGCGTGTATTATGTGCGTACATCGGGGCGTGTTTACTACTTTTACTAGCTGGGCGTTGTGTATAGAAGTATCATCCACTTCTCTTCAGAACGCCCAGCTTCTGGCAGTGCAGACACAGCGTGTTCTCCAGAGATCACGCTGTGTCGTCACTCACAGGTCCTGCATCGTGTCAGACGAGCGAGGACACATCGGCACCAGAGGCTACAGATGATTCTGCAGCAGCATCGGCGTTTGCAGGTAAGTAGATGTAGCTACTTACCTGCAAATGCTGATGCAGAATCAACTGTAGCCTCTGGTGCCGACACGATGCAGGACCTGTGAGTGACGTCACAGATCTGCACTGCCAGAAGCTGGGCGTTCTGAAGAGAAGTGGATGATACTTCTCATCAGAGCGCCCAGCTAGTAAAAGTAGTAAACACGCCCCGCTGTACGCACATAATACACGCCCAGTTGTACTTTTACTTTTCAACACGCCCAGTTGTACTTTTGCAAGTCTCATTTGCATAAATACGAAAATGGTCATAACTTGGCCAAAAATGCTCGTTTTTTTAAAATAAAAACGTTACTGTAATCTACATTGCAGCGCCGATCTGCTGCAATAGCAGATAGGGGTTGCAAAATCTGGTGACAGAGCCTCTTTAAGGCCAAAACAAGGCTGCGTCCTTAAGGGGTTAAGTTAGTGAAAAAATGTGGTCGATATTCAATATTTTTGTGTGAAAAACACCAACATTTTGAGAAAATTAGCATTTTCTAAATTTAAATGTATCTGATTCTAAGACAGATAGTTATACCACACAAAATAGTTACTAGCTAACATTTCCCATATGTCTACTTTAGATTGGCATTATTTTATGAACATCCTTTTATTTTTCTAGGACGTTACTAGGCTTATAAATTTAGCAGCAATTTCTCAAATTTTCAAGAAAATTTCAAAAGCCTATTTTTTTAGGGACCAGTTCAGTTCTGAAGTGGCTTTGAGGGCCTTATATATTAGGAGCCCCCACAAATCACCCCATTTTAAAAACTGCACCATTAAAGTATTCAAAATAGCATTTAGAAAGTTTCTTAACCCTTTATGCGTTTCACAGGAATTAAAGCAAAGTGGAAGGGAAATTTGCAAATTTCATTTCTTTTTGCAGAAATTACATTTTAATCAATTTTTCCTGTAATACTGAAGGTTTTTACCAGAGAAACACAACTGAATATTTATTGCCCTGATTCTGAAGTTTTTAGAAATATCCCACATGTGGCCCCAGTGTGCTACGGGCCTGAAACAAAAGCTCCAGAAGCAAAGGAGCACCTAGAGCATTTTTGGGCCTTCCTTTTCTTAAATTATATTTCAGGCACCATGTCAGGTTAGAAGAGGTCTTGTGGTGCAAAAATAAAGGAAATACCCCAAAAAAGACCCAATTTTGGAAACTACACCGCTTGAGGAATTCATCTAGGGGTGTAGTGAGCATTTTGACCCCACAGGTGTTTCATAGATTTCATTAGAATTGGGCAGTGAAAATGAAAAATTACATTCTTTTCCAATAAGATGTAGCTTTAACACAAAATTTTTCATTTTTTCAACAAATAAATGAGGAAAAGCACCCCAACATTTGTAAAGCAACTTCTCCAGAGTACGAAAATACCAAACATGTGGTCATAAACTGCTTTTTGGGCAAGCGGCAGGACTCGGAAGAGAAGGCATGCCATTTAGCTTTTGGAGCGCTGATTTTGCTGGATTGGTTTCTCTGCACCATGTCGCATTTGTAAAGCTCCTAAGGTACCAGTACAGTGGAAACCCCCCAAAAGTGACTCCATTTAGGAAACTACACCCCTTGAGGAATTCATCTAGGGGTGCAGTGAGCATTTTGACTACACAGGTGTTTCATAGATTTCATTAGAATTGGGCAGTGAAAATGAAAAATTACATTATTTTCCAATAAGAGATTTTGCTGGATTGGTTTTTCTGCGCCATGTCGCTTTTGCAAAGCACCTTAGGTAGCAGTACAGTGGAAACCACCCAAAAGTGACTCCATTTGGCAAACTACACCCATTGAGGAATTAATCTAGGGGTGTAGTGAGCATTTTGACCCCACAGGGGTCTCATAGATTTCATTAGAATTGGGCAGTGAAAATGAAAAATCACATTATTTTCCAATAAGATGTAGCTTTACCTCAAAATTTTTATTTTTTTCAACAAATAAATGATGAAAAGCACCACAACATTTGTAAAGCAACTTCTCCAGAGTACGGAAATACCCAACATGTTGTCATAAACTGCTGTTTGGGCAAGCAGCAGGACTCAGAAGGGAAGGCACGCCATTTAGCTTTTGGAGTACAGATTTTGTTGGTTTGAATTCTCGGCACCATGTCGCATTTGTAAAGCTCCTAAGGTAGCAGTACAGTGCAAAAAAAGTGTCTCCATTTGGCAAACTACACCCATTGAGGAATTTATCTAGGGGTGTAGTGAGCATTTTGACCCCACAGGTGTCTCATATATTTTATTAGAAATGGGCAGTGAAAATGAAAAATTACATTATTTTCCAATAAGACGCAGCATTAGTTAAATTTTTTTAATTTTCTCATCAAATAAAGGAGAAAAAGCACCATAACATTTGTAAAGCAACTTCTTCAGAGTAGGGAAATACCCCACACGTGGTCATAAACTGCTATTTGGACACACAGCAAGGCTCTAAAGGGAAGGAGCGCCATTTAGTATTTGGATTGGAGATTTTACAAGATTTGTTTTTTGACACCATGTTGCATTAAGCTATAGTACCAGTACAGTGGAACCCCTGATAAATTACCCCATTTTGGAAACTAGATCCCTCAAAGAATTTATCTAGGGGTGTAGTGAGCATTTTGACCGCACAAGTGTTTTGCAAAAATGAGCAAACAATAGATGTTGCAGATTGAAAATTGCTGTTTTCCACAGATATGCCATTTCAGTGCCCAATGTGTTGTGCCCAGCTTGTACCACCATAGACACACATCCCATAAATTGTTAAGCGGGTTCTCCAGAATACAGTAATACCCCATATGTGGTCATAAATTGCAGTTTGGGTACACTGCCAGGCATAGTTGGACCACCATTTGGCTTTTGAAGCGCAGATTTTGCTTGATGTTTTAGTGGTATTTTATCTTATAATGTGGGGGCATATGTAAACTGGGCGGAGTACATCAGGGTATATGTAAGCTGGCCAGAGTACATCAGGGTATATGTAAGCTGGGCGGAGTACATCAGGGTATATGTAATATGTGTGGAGTACATCAGGGTATATGTAAGATGGGTGGAGTACATCAGGGTATATGTAAGCTGGGCAGAGTACATCAGGTCATAATAGGATTATGTAATAATGGGGTGAATGAATAATCCATGGATTGGTGTGGTCGCTTTGAACCAATCCTTTATACACAGGCCGGGTTTATTGGGTATTATACAAAATATCTGCGCTCCGGTATTGCCTAATCTTTGACTTCTTCACTAGCCCTATAAGCAGCACAAGGCCCTAAAGTTTCCTCATCACCGCTGCGTCCACGGGGTCCTCCTGTGGAGTCCATCAAATGACGATATGGGGTATTTAGTGAAATTCTACTGGACCTAAAAAATTAGTCTGGGCCGTCATTTAGAATCATTTTGCATCATTGCGTTTTGTGAGTCCTAACGTGTTATTTTTCTGGTTTGGGAGCTGTGTGAGGGCGCGTTTTTTGTGCAACGAGCTGTAATTTTTATTGGTTCCATTTTGGGGGACATGCGATTTTTTTATCACTATTTATTCCATTTTTTGGGAGATGAGGAAACCAAAAAACAGCCATTCTAGAACGTTTTTTTTTTGTTTTTTTTACAGTGTTCACTGTGCAGTATAAACAACATGTTAACTTTATTCTGCGGGGCGATACGATTACAGCGACACCAAATTTATATCGTTTTTTTTACGTTTCACTACGTTCCCACAATAAAAATACTCTTTTCTAAAAAAATCATGTTTTAGTGTCGCCATTTTATGAGAGCCATAACTTTTTTATTTTTTAGTTGATATCGCTGCGGGACGGCTTGTTTTATGCGTGACGAACTGTAGTTTCTATTGGTACCATTTTGCGTTACTTGCAAATTTTTGATCACTTTTTATAAAAAAAATTATGAGACAAGATGACCAAAAAATAAAATACTGTCATTGTTTTTTATTAAAAAATTTTACGGTGTTCACCCTGCGGTAAAAATAATGTGATATTTTTATAGATAAGGCCATCCCGAACGCGGCGATACCTATTATGTATAGTTTTTTTTCATGTTTTAATTTTTTTTCTAATAATAAAGGAGTTGATCAGGGAAACAGGGCAAGTGTTGTTTTTATTATTTATTTATTTATTTTTCTTTCACATTTTTTTTTACATTTTTTACTTTTTCTTTTACACTTACCTGGGGACATGAAGATCTGATCTTCTGATCCCCAGTACAATACACTGCACTACTTATGTAGTGCAGTGTATCGTAACTGTCATTCTTCAACTGACAGTTAGCGTATTAGGTCCAGCCTCGGGCAGGACCTAATAGGCTACCGTACCTTGGCAACCAGGAAGCCTAGTAACGGCTTCCTGGTTGCCATAGCAACAATCGCCACCCGCGATCCATCGCGGGGGGGCGGGAGGGTACAGAGGGAACTCCCTCCCTCTGTAAACCACTTCAATGCGGCGGACGTCATTGACAGCCGCATTGAAGGGGTTAAATGGCTGCGATCGGCAGTAACAGCCATCGCAGCCATTGCAGCGGCATGTCAGCTGTGTATAACAGCTGACAGCCGCTGAAGATAAAGAGCGCACAGCTCCTCTGCTCGCTTTATCTCCAGGGCGTGACTGTACGCCCGAGTGCGGGAACTCACTTGGAATTTGGACGTACAGTCACGCCAAATCGCGGGAAGGGGTTAAGTAAACCAACTTGACCCCTATGTTTTTCTAAAAAATGTGATGCGTGCACAAACAAAACGACAAATATTCCCAAAATGATCTTAATGCATTCTATCACTTATCCTTCATCCCCCCAATTATTTTTTTCCGCAAATATTTTCATTGTACAGACACACAAAATTTACAGTTTTATTATATGTAGAGATTTTTTTTGCACTTTAACTTTTTTTAACTTTTTTTTTTTATTATTATGGTCTGTCCCTCAAAGGTCATAAAAGACCACAGCAAAGCCCCAGTTACAGGGGAAATCAGCCCTCTTATAGTGACTATTGTCACTAACAGGGCTGTGCTGGGTCTAGCAAGACCCAGCAGCACTCTGCCGTTAACGGCATCAAGGCGATCATGTGACCAATCACATGATCACCGGGACCAATAGAGGAAGCGACGCTGCCGCTGCCTCGATTCATATACACAGCGCTCATTGAGCGCTGTGTAGAAGAGATCAGAGACGATAGAAGCAGCGAAAGCTTCTTCTATTTTCTCCTCAGGGTCCCCGGCAGTCAAGCTAAAACCTGTGCCATAAATAGTTTATGGCGCTGGTTTTAATGACCCCGACCACCGACCGTAAATACACAGCCAGCGGTCGGGAACCGGTTAATGTACCGTATAATGTACTGGGAAACTGAAAAAAACATTATTTGTACAGTGAAGTAGGCAAAAAACAGTGATTGTGTTATTTTTAGTTTTTACGATGTTCACTTTATTCGACAGGTTGACATGATTACGGAAAGACTACTTTTCGAGAAAAAAGAATAAAGAAAAAAATGTGTGTCGCCATATTCTGAGAGCCATAACTTTTTTATTTTTCTGTCGATTTAGCGGTGTGATGGATTTGTTTGTGTGATGGAGCTGTAGTTTTTATAGGTACCATTTTAGGGTACATGCGTCTTTTTGATCACTTTTTATTCCATTTTTTGGGGAGCTAATTTTTTTTTTACATCGTTCAGCGGGTTAAATAACATTATATTGTAATAAGTCAGACTTTTACGGATGCGGCGATACCTTTATGTTAACCTTTATTTTTTTAACATTACTTTAGGGAAAATATGGAAAAAGTTTTTGTTTTTAACTTCTACATTTTTTCTTATTTCTACATTAAAAAAATCTTTACTCAAATGTTTTTTTAGAATCCCCCTAGGGGATATGAACCAGCGATTGCTGTATCACTTGCACTATACACCGTGTTCCAAATTATTATGCACATTGGATTTAAGTGTCATAAACCTTTAATTATTAGTTTTTCAATTAAACTCATGGATGGTATTGTGTCTTAGGCTGGGTTCACACGACCATGTTACGTCCGTAATATACGGAACGTATTTCGGCCGGAAGACCCGGACCGAACACAGTGCAGGGAGCCGGGCTCCTAGCATCATAGTGATGTACGATGCTAGGAGTCCCTGCCTCTGCGTGGAACTACTGTCCCGTACTGTAATCATGATTACAGTACGGGTGTAAAGGATCTGCCAGGCACTGCTTCGGGGTTAATTCCCAGAATTAATCAGTCAACACCTGAGTGTACATCCCTGAGACAGACACCAGCTTCCTCCACTCAGGCTGGCAGGCTTAGGAGTGGGAGAGCCTATCGCAACCTGGCCAGACTCAGCTAGCTCCCGCCCTCGGTCTATTTAAGCCTGCTCTTCCTGTCCATCTGTGCTTGTGAATTCTTTCCTTGAGGTTTCCTGGCCCAGCTACAGCTCCTGCTACTTTTTGATCCTGCTCCATACAGACCCCGGCTTACCGACTACTCTTCTGCTTTTCGCTTTGTACCTCGCACTCTCCTGGCTTGACTCGGCTCGTTCACTACTCTGTTGCTCACGGTGTTTCCGCGAGCAACTGCCCATTTCCCTTGCTTGTATTCCCTTGTTTGTTTGTCGTGTTTGTCATGCACTTACTGAGCGCAGGGACCGCCGCCCAGTTGTACCCCGTCGCCTAGGGCGGGTCGTTGCAAGTAGGCAGGGACAGAGTGGCGGGTAGATTAGGGCTCACTTGTCCGTTTCCCTACCCCCCCCACCATTACAAATTCACAAGCCCTATACCTAGTCTACCCTGGTCCCTGACACCATTATGGAACCCCGTGAAACCCTGGCTCAGCAAATGCAGGGTCTCTCCCTACAGGTCCAGGCCCTGGCTCAGAGGGTCAACCAGCCTGATGCTACCTTGGTAGTTCCCCTCACCGCACCCCTTGAACCCCACCTCAAGTTGCCCGACCGGTTCTCAGGTGACCGGAGGGCTTTTCTCTCCTTTCGGGAGAGTTGTAGGCTTTACTTTCGCTTAAAGCCTCACTCCTCAGGTTCTGAGAGCCAGCGGGTGGGTATAATTATGTCCCGGCTCCAGGAAGGGCCCCAAGAGTGGGCCTTCTCCTTGGCTCCTGGCGCCCCTGAACTTTCCTCCGTTGATTGTTTCTTTTCTGCCCTCGGACTTATTTATGACGAGACTGACAGAACTGCCTTTGCCGAGAGTCAGCTGGTGACCTTACGTCAGGGTAAGAGACCTGTTGAGGAGTATTGCTCTGACTTTAGGAAGTGGTGCGTAGCTTCTCGGTGGAATGACCCTGCCTTAAGGTGCCAGTTTAGGTTGGGTCTGTCGAATGCCCTGAAAGACCTGCTAGTTAGTTATCCCTCTTCTGACTCCTTAGACCAGGTTATGGCTTTAGTGGTACGACTTGACCGACGTCTCAGGGAACGACAACGTGAACGTTTATGTGTTTTTTCCTCCGACTCCCCCATGATGCCTCCCGAAGTCCCGTTGCTTCGTTTCTCCCCTAAAGACTCAGAAATTTCTATGCAACTCGGGGCCTCCGTGTCCCCTCAACAACGTAGAGAATTCCGCAGGAAGAATGGTCTCTGCTTCTACTGTGGGGATGTCAAGCATCAAGTAAACAACTGTCCCAAGCGTAAGAATGCTGTCAGAGAGCTCCCGCGTCTAAGTGATCATCGGGGAGGTCACTTGGGCGCACAGGTATTTCCCGTAAATATGAAACGTACTAAGATATTGCTTCCCTTTCAGGTCTCTTTTGGTGGTAGGTCTGCTACCGGCAGTGCCTTCGTGGATTCAGGGTCCTCTACTAATATCATGTCTGTGGAATTTGCTATGTCTCTCGCTATGCCTCTGATTGATTTGCCTAAACCTGTTCCGGTAGTGGGTATCGACTCCACTCCTCTTGCTAATGGTTATTTTACACAGCATACCCCTGTTTTTGAACTCCTTGTTGGCTCCATGCATTTGGAGCAATGCTCTGTACTATTGATGCAGGGATTATCGTACGATTTGGTTCTAGGTCTTCCCTGGTTGCAGTTGCATAATCCTACGTTTGACTGGAATACTGGGGAGCTAACCAAATGGGGTAATGAATGTTGTACGTCATGTTTTTCTGTTAATTCTATTTCTCCCCCTAAGGAGGTGAATACGCTACCCGAGTTTGTTCAGGACTTCGCTGATGTTTTCTCTAAAGAGGCCTCCGAAGTATTACCGCCTCATAGAGAATACGATTGCGCTATCGAATTGGTACCAGGAGCTAAGCTTCCTAAGGGTAGGATATTTAACCTTTCTTGTCCCGAACGTGAAGCCATGAGGGAGTATATCCAGGAATCCCTGGCCAAGGGTTACATTCGTCCCTCTTCTTCTCCGGTAGGCGCTGGCTTCTTCTTCGTAGGGAAGAAGGATGGGGGTCTTAGGCCATGCATTGACTACCGTGGCCTGAATAAGGTCACGGTAAGGAACCAGTATCCCCTTCCTTTGATTCCTGATCTCTTTAATCAGGTTCAGGGGGCCCAATGGTTCTCTAAATTGGATCTACGGGGGGCGTATAACCTTATTCGCATCAAAGAGGGGGATGAGTGGAAGACTGCGTTTAACACGCCCGAAGGCCATTTCGAATACCTCGTCATGCCCTTTGGGTTGTGCAATGCCCCTGCGGTCTTCCAGAACTTCATAAATGAGATTTTGAGAAATTACCTGGGGATATTTCTTGTAGTGTACCTTGATGACATATTGGTGTTTTCCAGGGACTGGTCCTCCCACATAGAGCATGTCAGGAAAGTGCTCCAGGTCCTTCGAGAAAACAAACTGTTTGCCAAAATTGAAAAATGTGTATTTGGGGTACAGGAGATACCATTTTTAGGTCAAATCCTCACTCCTCATGAATTCCGCATGGACCCTGCCAAGGTTCAGGCTGTGGCTGAATGGGTCCAACCTGCCTCCCTGAAAGCGCTACAGTGTTTTTTGGGGTTCGCTAACTATTACAGGAGATTTATTGCTAACTTCTCGGTCGTCGCTAAGCCTCTTACGGACCTCACTCGCAAGGGTGCTGATGTCCTCCATTGGCCCCCTGAGGCCGTCCAGGCTTTTGAGACCCTCAAGAAGTGCTTTATCTCGGCCCCCGTGCTGGTTCAGCCCAACCAAAGGGAGCCATTTATTGTGGAGGTTGACGCGTCCGAGGTGGGAGTGGGGGCCGTCTTGTCCCAGGGTACCAGCTCCCTCACCCATCTCCGCCCCTGTGCTTACTTTTCTAGGAAGTTTTCGCCCACGGAGTGTAACTATGATATTGGCAACCGCGAACTTTTAGCCATTAAATGGGCATTTGAAGAGTGGCGCCACTTCCTGGAGGGGGCTAGGCACCAGGTAACGGTCCTTACCGACCACAAGAATCTGGTTTTCCTAGAATCTGCCCGGAGGCTAAACCCGAGACAAGCTCGATGGGCGTTGTTTTTTACCAGATTCAATTTTTTGGTTACCTATAGGGCCGGGTCTAAAAATATTAAGGCGGATGCACTGTCGCGTAGCTTCATGGCCAGCCCTCCTTCGGAGGAAGATCCTGTTTGTATTTTGCCTCCAGGTATAGTCATTTCCTCTATCGAGTCCGATTTAGTCTCTGAAATTGCTGCTGATCAAGGTTCAGCTCCTGGGAACCTTCCTGAGAACAAGCTGTTTGTTCCCCTGCAATTCCGGCTAAGGGTACTTAGGGAAAATCACGACTCCGCACTATCTGGCCATCCAGGCATCCTGGGTACCAAACACCTCATTACCAGAAATTATTGGTGGCCTGGTTTGCCTAAAGACGTTAAGGCCTACGTCGCCGCCTGTGAGGTTTGTGCCAGGTCCAAGACTCCCAGGTCCCGACCAGCGGGCTTACTGCGTTCGTTGCCCATTCCCCAGAGACCTTGGACACATATCTCCATGGATTTTATCACCGATTTGCCTCCATCCCAAGGCAAGTCGGTGGTGTGGGTGGTGGTAGACCGCTTCAGTAAAATGTGCCACTTTGTGCCCCTCAAGAAACTACCCAACGCCAAGACGTTGGCTACCTTGTTTATCAAACACATCCTGCGTCTCCATGGGGTCCCCGTCAATATTGTTTCTGACAGGGGAGTACAATTTGTTTCATTGTTTTGGAGAGCCTTCTGTAATAAGTTGGGGATTGATCTTTCCTTCTCCTCTGCTTTCCATCCTGAAACCAATGGCCAAACGGAGAGGACTAATCAGTCTCTAGAACAATACTTAAGATGTTTTGTCTCTGACTGTCAATTTGATTGGGTTTCTTTCATTCCCCTCGCCGAATTTTCCCTTAATAACCGGGTCAGTAACTCGTCAGGGGTCTCTCCCTTTTTCTGTAATTTTGGGTTTAATCCACGGTTCTCCTCCGTTTCACCTGGTTGTTCCAACAATCCCGAGGTGGAGGTCGTTCATCGGGATCTGTGCACAGTCTGGGCCCAGGTTCAGAAGAACCTAGAGGCGTCCCAGAGCATACAGAAGGCTCAGGCCGATAGAAGACGTTCTGCTAACCCCCTGTTTGTGGTCGGGGATCTGGTGTGGTTGTCATCCAGGAACTTGCGTCTCAAGGTTCCGTCCAAAAAGTTTGCTCCCCGGTTTATTGGGCCGTATAAGGTCATTGAGGTCCTCAGTCCTGTCTCTTTCCGGCTGGAGTTACCCCCGTCTTTTCGTATACACAACGTGTTTCATGCCTCCCTCCTGAAACGCTGCTCCCCGTCCTTGGCCCCCTCGAGGAAACCTCCTGTTCCCGTCCTCACCCCTGAGGGGGTGGAATTTGAGGTGGCCAGGATCGTGGACAGCAAGATGGTCCAAGGCTCCCTCCAGTACCTGGTCCATTGGAGAGGATACGGGCCCGAGGAGAGGACTTGGGTACCCGCCCGGGATGTTCACGCTGGGGTATTGGTCAGGAGGTTCCACCTGCGTTTCCCCAGTAAGCCAGGTCCACTTAGAAAGGGTCCGGTGGCCCCTCATAAAAGGGGGGGTACTGTAAAGGATCTGCCAGGCACTGCTTCGGGGTTAATTCCCAGAATTAATCAGTCAACACCTGAGTGTACATCCCTGAGACAGACACCAGCTTCCTCCACTCAGGCTGGCAGGCTTAGGAGTGGGAGAGCCTATCGCAACCTGGCCAGACTCAGCTAGCTCCCGCCCTCGGTCTATTTAAGCCTGCTCTTCCTGTCCATCTGTGCTTGTGAATTCTTTCCTTGAGGTTTCCTGGCCCAGCTACAGCTCCTGCTACTTTTTGATCCTGCTCCATACAGACCCCGGCTTACCGACTACTCTTCTGCTTTTCGCTTTGTACCTCGCACTCTCCTGGCTTGACTCGGCTCGTTCACTACTCTGTTGCTCACGGTGTTTCCGCGAGCAACTGCCCATTTCCCTTGCTTGTATTCCCTTGTTTGTTTGTCGTGTTTGTCATGCACTTACTGAGCGCAGGGACCGCCGCCCAGTTGTACCCCGTCGCCTAGGGCGGGTCGTTGCAAGTAGGCAGGGACAGAGTGGCGGGTAGATTAGGGCTCACTTGTCCGTTTCCCTACCCCCCCCACCATTACAACGGGACAGTTGTCCTGCAGCGAGGCAGGGACTCCTAGCATCGTACATCACTATGATGCTAGGAGCCCGGCTCCCTGCACTGCGTTCGGTCCGGGTCTTCCGGCCGAAATACGTTCCGTACATTACGGACGTAACATGGTCGTGTGAACCCAGCTTTAGGGCTCTTTGGATCATTATAATCAATCTCAGACACCTGTGATAATTAGTTTGCCAGGTGTGCCCAATCAAAGGAAAACTACTTAAGAAGGACGTTCCACATTATTAAGCAGGCCACAGGTTTCAAGCAATATGGGAAAGAAAAAGGATCTCTCTGCTGCCGAAAAGCGTGAAATAGTGCAATACCTTGGACAAGGTATGAAAACATTGGATATTTCAAGAAAACTTAAGCGTGATCATCATACTGTGAAAAGATTTGTGGCTGATTCAGAGCACAGACGGGTTCGTTCAGATAAAGGCATAATGAGGAAGGTTTCTGCCAGACAAATTAATAGGATTAGGAGAGCAGCTGCTAAAATGCCATTGCAAAGCAGCAAACAGGTATTTGAAGCCGCTGGTGCCTCTGGAGTCCCGCAAACCTCAAGGTGTAGTATTCTCCAGAGGTTTGCAAGTGTGCATAAAGCTATTATTCGGCCACCCCTAAACAATGCTCACAAGCAGAAACGGTTGCAGTGGGCTCAGAAATACATGAAGACTAATTTTCAAACCGTGTTGTTTGCTGATGAGTGACGTGCAACCCTGGATGGTCCAGATGGATAGAGTAGTGGATGGTTGGTGAATGGCTACCATGTCCCAACAAGGCTGCGATGTCAGCAAGGAGGTGGCGGAGTCATGTTTTGGGCTGGAATCATGGGGAGAGAGCTGGTAGGCCCCTTTAGGGTCCCTGACGGTGTGAAAATGACCTATGCAAAGTACGTAGAGTTTATGAGTGACCACTTTCTTCCGTGGTGCAAAAAGAAGAACCGTGCCTTCCATAGCAAAATTATCTTCATGCTGACAATGCATCATCTCATGCTGCAAAGAATACCTCTGTGTCATTGGCTACTATGGGCATAAAATCAGAAAAACTTATGGTGTGGCCCCCATGTTCCCCTGACCTCAACCCTATTGAGAACCTTTGGAGCAGTCTCAAGCAAAATATCTATGAGGGTGGCAGGTAGTTCACATCAAAACAGAAGCTCTGGGAGGCTATTCTGACACCCTGCAAAGATATTCAAGCAGAAACTGTCCAAATACTCACAAATTCAATGGATGCAAGAATTGTGAAGGTGATATCAAAGAAGAGGTCCTATGTTAACATGTAACTTGGCCTGTTAAGTTTTTTTTTATTGAAAGAGCTTTTGATTTCTGTAAATATGACCTCCTGGTGCTGCAAAGTCAACAAATTACCATTTTAGTTCTCTTTACAACCTTTAAAATTTTTTGATCTCTGTTGTGCATAATAATTTGAAACAGTGCATTTTGAGTTTTTTACTTCTAAAAAAAAAAACCTGTTATCATTAGGAGATTTCTTCAATATAATTTGCATTATACTCCAACGGTTGATGGCTTGAAGATTATACTGACTGTCATTTGCATAGACTAATTAGGAAAATCAGCGAAAAATAACATTTGCATAATAATTTGGAACGCGGTGTATACTGCAATACATTAGTATAATGATTTTGACAGGGTCCTGTTAAACCCTACCAGAGACAGGGCTTAACAGGTGTACAAAGAGGCAGACATAAGGGCCTTCATTAGGCCCCCGGGCTGCCTTGACAACAATCGGCATCGTGCGGTCATCTATGGGCTTAAATGGGTGGCATCTAATGGGTTACACAAGCGGTATCAAAATTATATTTGATTCCACCGGTTGCAGTGAGATGTCGGCTATATTACACAGTCAACAGACACAAATTATGGAGCACCAGTGGCGGATTATAATATGGGCATTTCGGGCGGCCGCCCGGGGCCCAAGGCTCCCAGGGGGCCCATCGCAACCCGAAACGCACATCATTTTAAATTGCTTAAGGACTCACTAATGGCCGTTCAGAAGAAGCGCCGCTAATGGCCGTTCAGAAGAAGCGCTGCTAATGGCCGTTGAGAGGGAGGGGCGGGCGGACTGCAACAGAGGGCAGCGCAGTGCTGCCAGCGCAGTGCTGATGAGGAGGGGGATGGATATCAACGTCTGGATAGGACTAGCAGATGTGCGTCTGCTAGTCGTGGTAGAACACGCCCCTCTGACGCTTCACGTACCGCCAGTGAGGAACAGACGAGAAGGGCGGTGGTCGAGCGACGAGGAGGTTAGTGTTCATGTTCGTCTCCATCTTCATTTACATCTAAGTGACTCCAGAGGACTCCATGAAGGGGGGAATAACCCCCCCATCCCCCATAAAGCCCTCAGTATTTCAGTATTTATTATACAGCAGGGGGGGCTGAGCGTGTAACTCACTGCAGAGGACTCTATGGGGGGACAATAATTTCCCTCCATAGACACTCAGCAGTGAGTTACACGCTCAACCCCCCCCTGCTGTATAATAAATACTGAAATACTGAGGGCTCTATGGGGGATGGGGGGGTTATTCCCCCCTTCATGGAGTCCTCTGGAGTCACTTAGATGTAAATGAAGATGGAGACGAACATGAACACTAACCTCCTCGTCGCTCGACCACCGCCCTTCTCGTCTGTTCCTCACTGGCGGTACGTGAAGCGTCAGAGGGGCGTGTTCTACCACGAGGTAAGTCAAATTGTCTGACTTCTGTGGGCTGTATAGGGGGGTCTGAGCGACGGGCTCTATGGGGGGCTACCCCCCCCCACAGAGATGTCAGCATTATACACTCAGACCTCCCTATAGAGCCCCCAGAAGTCAGACAAACTCACCTCCTCTTGCAATATATTCCCCCCATACAGCCCTCAGTTTTCCCATAAGAAAAATGTATGACATATCCACCATCCGTAAGTCCCATAAAACTGAATGATGGTTACGGAAGCAGTGT